>NC_081345.1:8444417-8449998 GCF_029784015.1 Lycium ferocissimum | reverse complement strand
CCCCCCTTTTCCCTAAAAAGGGGTTTTCCCTTTTTGTTTCCTTGCCCGGCAATCCGGAGCCTGAGGGGGAGCGGGGATTTCAAGGAAACGTCCGACTTTAGCATGGGCGGGCCGACGCCCCAGGCGGTCCCCCGGCCTGAGGAGAAGGATTATGGAAAGGATCTCCGGTCGGGCGCGTGGCCACGACGGAAGGGGCACCCCCCGAGATGCGGAAACCCCGGGCCGGGAGGGGGACATCGCCGCTAGGGGCGGGCTCAACAGATAGAGTGATCGTGGAGGCCGGTTGGGGGCGGACGGTTCATTGCTAGCCTTCCGGCGATCGAGGTCGATCGTTCGTACGCAACACACGAACCTTCTTGGGCCCTCAACGGGACGGCCGTGTTGTTTGATCCGGTTCACATTCTCTTATGTGTCTATATACTTTCTACGGGTCTTCGATATGATTTGTGATTTGCTTGACACCCCCATTCATGTATCCACTCTAGTTGGAGACTTTGTGGTTTTATTTAGATTATACCGTTCTCAGATCGGGGTCATTACTTGGCTGGCATAGCACACGGGTTGATTTGGTGATTCTTGACATGGTAGAGCTCTTGATGTTATTCTCCGGGTAACAGTCAAGTTAGATCCTTACCATGTGATTTCGGGACCCGTCATACCAAGACAAGCCACTTTAGCTATGCCGGTATGTCTAGGCTCGGTTTTTGGTGGTACCCCTAGTCCCTCCCCAAAGAAGATCATTGCTTTCCTTCGTAAAGCTAGTTGATAGAGGGTGCTTGGCTTATTTGGCGCATATTCGTGATACTAGTACTGACATGCCATCTCTTGAGTCAGTTCTTGTGGTGTGTGAGTTTGTGGAGGTGTTTCCTATGGACTTGCCAGGTTGCCACCCAACCGTGATATTGACTTTTGTATTGACTTAGAACCAAGGACTCACCCTATTTCTATTCCGCCATATCGGATGGCACCAACAGAGTTGAGGGAGTTGAAAGAGAAGCTTTAGGATCTTTTAAGTAAGGGATTTATCAGATCAAGCGTCTCCTTTTGGTGCGCTCCTGTGTTTTTTATGAAGAAGAAAGATGGGACTATGCGGATGTGCATTGATTACCGCCAGCTGAATAAAGTCACCATTCTGAACAAGTACCCCATTCCTCATATTGATGATCTATTTGACCAGCTTCAGCGGGCTTCTATGTTTTTTAAGATTGACTTGAGATCGGGTTACCATCAATTAAAGATTCGAGCTGAAAATATTCCTAAGGCAGTTTTTAGGACTCGATATGGGCACTATGATTTTCTTGTTATGTCGTTTGGGCTTGCTAATTCCCTTGCTTCTTTTACTCATTTGATGAATGGAATTTTTAAGCCATACTTGAATTCTTTTGTGATAGTGTTCATTGATGACATTCTGGTTTACTCGTGGAGTAGGGAGGATCACGAGAAACACTTGAGGATTGTCCTTGGGTTGCTGAGAGAGAGGAAGTTGTATGCTAAGTTTTCCAAGTGTGGCTTGAGTCTGTATCTTTATTAGGTATGTGCGTTCGAAGGATGGGATTATGGTGGATCCTTAGAAGATTGAGGCAGTGAGAGATTGGGCTAGGACCACTTTAGTGATAGAGATTCGCAGCTTTGTGGGGTTGCCTAGTTGCTACCGTCAGTTAGTGAAGGATTTTGCTTCTATAGCTTTCCATTTGACCCATTTGACTCAGAAAGAATTACATTTTCAGTGGTGCGACGAGTGTGAGGAGAGCTTTCAAAAGCTCAAGACTTTATTGACTACAGCTTCGATTCTAGCATTACCCGTGGAGGGCAAGGACTTTGTGGTTTATTGTGACGCTTCTCATTCTTGTTTGGGTGCTGTGTTGATGCAGGAAAAGAAAGTTATTGCCTATACTTCTACATAGCTGAAGATTCATGAAAAGAACCAACTTATGCATGATTTGGAATTAGCAGCTGTGGTATTTGCTTTGAAGATCTGGAGGCACTATCTCTATGGTGTCCGTTGTGACGTATTCACCGATCATCGCAGTCTTCAACATGTGTTTACTCAGTGGGATCTTAATTCTAGGCAGTGGGGATGGATGGAGTTGCTTAAGGATTACGACATTACCATTTTAAATCATCCTGGTAAGGCGAATATGGTAGCGGATGCCTTGAGCAAGAAGTTAGCTAGTATGGGTAGTTTGGCTCGCTTGATCGCTTCGGAGCGTCCATTAACCATGGAGGTTCAGACTCTGGCTATTAGTTTCTTGAGGCTTGATATGTCCGATTCATGTAGGGTGTTGGTTTGTGTTGAGGCGAGATCATCGCTTCTAGACCAGATTAAAGCAAAGCAGTTCAAGGATGCAAGATTGTGCAAGATTCATGATAAGGTTTTGAGTGGTGAGGCCAAGGAGGCCGTGATTGATAGTGAGGGGTCTTAAGGATCAAGGGACGTGTTTGCGTTCCTCATGTTGATGACTTTATTTGGACGATTCTGGAGGAGTCCCACAGTTCTAGATATTCTATTCATCCTAGTGCTACCAAGATGTATCGTGATCTGAGGCAGCATTGTTGGTGGGCTAGGATAGAGCGTGATATTGTTGAGCTTATTTCTCAGTGTCTGAATTGTCAGCATGTTAAGTGCGAGCACCAGAGACCCGGGTGTACGCTTCAAAGGATGCCCATTCTTGAGTGGAAGTGGGAGAGGATAGCCATGTATTTTGTCATTGGTCTTCTGTTGACCTTGGAACAGTTTGATTCGATTTGGGACATTGTTGATAGGTTGACTAATTCTACTCATTTCATACTGGTTCAAATTACCTACACTGCTCAGAAGTTGGCCAAGATTTATATTTGTGAGATTGTTCGGTTCATGGGGTCCCTATTTCCATCATATCTAATAGAGGTCCACAGTTTACGTCCCGATTTTGGAGGACTTTACAAGACGAGTTGGGTACCCAATTGGATCTCAGTACAACTTTTCACCCTCAGACGGGTAGTCAGTCTAAGCAGACGATTCAGCTTCTCGAGGATATGCTTTGAGCCTTTGTGATTGACTTTGATGGTCATTGAGACCAGTTCTTACTGTTGGCAGAGTTTGCTTATAATAATAGTTACCACTCGAGCATTGATATGGCTCTGTTTGAGGCTCTTTATGGGGGTGCATGCAGGTCTCCTATTGGATGGTTTGATACATTTGAGGTAAGGCCATGGGGTACTAACCTTTTGAGGGAGTCATCATATAAGGTTAAGGTAATTCAGGATAAGCTCTTAGCGGCCGTAGTAGACAGAGACGATGGTGGACCGAAAAGGTCCGAGATCTTGAGTTCATGGTTGGGGTACAGGTCTTGTTGAAGGTCTCACCTATGCATGGTGTGATGAGGTTTAGGAAGAAGGGCAAGCTCAATCCTAGGTTCATCAGTCCATTTAGGATTCTTAGCCGTTTGGGGGAGGTAGCCTATGAGTTGGCTTTACCTCCAGGTTTGTCGAGTGTTCATCCAGTGTTTCATGTCTCTATGTTGGAGAAATATCATGATGACGATTCTTACATTATTCGTTGGGATTTAGTCTGGTTGGATGAGAACTTGTCCTATGAGGAGGAGCCTATTTCTATCTTAGATAGATAGGTTCGTAAGTTAAGGTCTAAGGAGATAGCGTCAGTGAAGGTCCAGTGGAAGAATCGTCCAGTTGAGAAAGCTACTTGGGAGCCTGAGTTCGATATGCGTAATAACTATCCCCAGCTTTTCACTCAGTCAGGTACTTTCCTCTTGTTTGCAAAACAATGGTTATTCTAACAAAGCATTAATGGCTTTGCCTTCTCTCTTCAAGCCACAAGTGAAATTGGATGGGACAGGACTGAGAAAGAGGCTGGGTAGGTGGTGGAAATAGGAGGAGGCACTAGGGTTTTACCCTAGCCGCCCCTCCTCTCTTTCGTTTGCAAATAGACACCTAGGGTCTCTTTTGAAAAATGGATGGGAGGAGTATAATACTCCCCCCTTTTTAACCCTTTAATGGATCAGGTCCTGGTCCTTATTGGACTTGGGCCTGGTCCTTTATTTTTTTTCAAAAACTGGGCCTCTATATATATATATGGTGTATATACACATATATGTATAAAAGGTCGGGGAAAAATAAACTAATAAATAACTAAATAAAGAAAAACTAATTATTAGCCCATTAGGACCTAAATAATTTAAAACACGACTCAGGTATAACAAATGAAAATTATTTTGCAGATACTAACTGGTTCTAAATTAATTAATCAGATAAAGAAAAATTAATCAACCACGTAAACGCACACAGAATCAAGATTTAAAGGGTAAAATGGTCAATACTTTTAATTACTCAAAATTCCTTGGACAATAAAAATGGAATAAACTACTAATTTTCCATGATTTAATTAATTAAACAAATAATTATCAAAAAGGGTTTTCTTGCCCCTTTTATTAATTTCAATAATAAAAGAAAATTCTTTGAATATAGTTAATTTCCACAAAAAATTAAAATTACCCAGGAGATTTCTTTATCAATTTAAGAAAGATGAAATATTATGCCAAATAATTTTTCAAAAATTATCTAGACCCTTTAGGGCGTGTAACTGATTTTATTTATTGTCCAAGGACTCCAAGCACTTAAAATAAATTGCGGGAGATCAAAAATTATTGTCAACAACTGCCCCTTCGGTGTTCGGGGATGGCAAGACTATCTTTGGGCAACAAAATTTGACTAACCCTAATTTTTGACGGACCCAACTCATCTTGCCTTCAAATTTCAAGCAATTTACACATGTATGGCCGTATCCTGGCTTTCGGGTTTCCTACATATCTCGGGGTGTATGAGAATTCAGGCCACCTATAGTGTGACTTGATCAAAGACTTTGAGTGATTGAGCAGGAAAAATCCTGGGACTCCCGATTTTGTGATCGGGGTTTCCCTGGACAGTGGTTAGTGTGCGACAAACTCTTGGGTTTGAGTTTTCCTACATATCCCTAGCCTCTGGGAATCAGGCCGCATGTAGTTTGACTTGCTGGAGAAGAGCACCCCGTTTTTGCGAGAATACCTTCGGATTTTATCGACGTGTACCCGACCGGTCACGATTTTTTTTTCTTTCGTAAAAGGGATAGATGGTGATTGAGTCTAAGATTAGGCGGTTTTCGAGTCCTGGTCAGAGAGCTTGACTCTCATGGACACCCTAGCTTGGCCGGTTGCATAAGAAAGGTTCCACGTTTGCTCTGCAATTGTCCTGATCTAGTTCAGTAGGTTGGCCTTTCTCGGAGATTGTGCACCTGCTTCCGACATTTAATAATATTGCAGATATCTTCATGATATTTGTATGAATGGCCCTCTCTGCAGGAAAAAATAAATATGCAATAATAGTATGTAAGAATGAATGGCCCTCTCGGCAGTATGAATGAATAAATGAATGGCCCTCTCGACAATATGAATGAATGAACCTCTCAGCATGGCCCTGTCGGCAGCAGAAAGTAAACGTGCAATGGCCTCTCAGGGCCCGGAAATAAAGTGCAAAGCCCCTCCGGGAAAGGCCCTCGGGAGCAAAAAATGCAAAGCCCCCCCGAGGCCCCCGATTAAAAATAAATGCC
>NC_081345.1:8431059-8444317 GCF_029784015.1 Lycium ferocissimum | reverse complement strand
GGCCATTTACAATCTTTTAAGCCTCGGAAAACACCAAAAGTGGTGCGAAAGTAGTATAAAGGCCAAACATTATGTACCGGTAGATATCATAGGCCGTCCAAGATTAGTATCATGCATATGTTCATAAAATCAACAAATTAAGTAGATATGCACAACAACACAACAATCAAATAGTGTCCACAACAAATCATCTGCCAATCAAAAAAATAAGGTATGAACCAATGCAATGAAATGCAACCAATGATAGTATCTCAACCGTACACACATGCTAAAGGCATTTTTTGCACAATAGTCATGACCTGCAGGGGACCCATGGTGTCCATGTACCACTCGCTCCGGAACTGACCTCGGATCACGAGCCCATAACTAGGCCACATCCTCACCCCCTATCAAATGTGCCTTAAACTAGGCCATATCCTCACCCCCGTCAAACGTGCCTTATATATATATGTATATATATATATATATATATATATATATATATATATATATATAGATGAATCTCAACATACTTCAGTTCCTCAACACTCGTAAGATGAAACATGATCATCAATAATATCAATGTCAAAGAATACAGGGCACCATGCCACAAGTCACAGCAAGACTCAGATAAATCAACTCAGCAACATCATAAATGCATAAGTCATCTCAACCAACAAGAAGAGCATATACATCAACTCTTTCCTTCCCATATCACAACAAATACACCTCAGGTTCCTACATAATCACCAATCATACCAACCTAAGTAATATCCAACCAGACGTCATTCCAAAGACCTAATCATGCTTTCTCCTATCAATTCAACTACATATAAAATCAACTAATCAAAGTGTAACTCAAGTAAACCATAACCTACCTTAGATGCGGAACTGGACCAATGCAAGCTACTCTTCTAGAGCTTTCCCCTTTTGTAACACCTTAGAACGCTCAAAGTCTAGTAATATAACGCTACGTAAGCAATAGACCATCTAATCAACATAGAAATCAACATTGGGAAAGAATACACCAAACCACCCATAACCATTCAAATGGACAAAACTAGCATTTAAGGGTGAATTTATCCTATCCTCAGTCCCGACAAATATAGTCTCCTAATCAATTTAACCATTTCAAATTAGATTTTAGGCAAATCCCCATTTCAGGTGGAACCCTAAGTCTCAATATATATTTCTCACAATAGTTAAGAAATTCCCATCTTAGAAGGTGGTAACCTACACTTCTAGATTATAGAGCAGTAATAAAATCAAAAATCCATAATTTAATCAAGGGTTTACTGATTCTAGGGTTCTAGGACTCTCATCCACCATAACGAACCTTAAACTAATCATGGAGCTTAAAGGAGGAATGGAAGTGAACAAGATGATAGTTAGAACTTACCCTCAAAGAAGAATCCACCAAAGCTTTAGAATAATAGCCCTTTTCTCTCTTGGAAACTATTTTTGGAGTTATGTGACTAATGGCTCTTTCTTAGCAATATAAAAGTGGGTTTTGCCCTCCCATCGATCGTTGCAGCTGTCACTAGTGCGCTATAGCGGTCCCGTTGTAGCGGCCAGACCCTCGGCTACGGCAGAGTTCATTAAACGCTCCCACTAGCCATAGCGGTCAAGACCGCGTCGTAGCAGTCCCGGTATGGCAGCCCACTATCCTCCATGGCGAAAACTCCCTAAACATGAGCTCCCACAGTGGCGGCCAGATTCCTGCTGTGGTGAACCCTCTGTAGCGGCCCCATGCCCGCTGCAGGCATCTCATTAGAACCGGAATCCTCTGGTTTTTCACTATGTTTTTCAAGAATCCCGACATCAATCCGAGTCCTCTTATACACAAACCAGATATGTATACATATGTAAAAACATGCTAAGGACTCACCCGTGGTCTCGAAATTCCTCGCGGAAGTCTAATTTACTAAGTCAACCCCAGACGGAATAAAACATGTTTTTAAACAAATGCACAAATTACAATCAAATGCGTTCGTTTTAGAATTCTGAATCTTAAAGTTTTCACTAGACTCGCTCCTATTCTTAGAATTGAACCGGCAAGGGTAAAATTGTCAAACGCACATAATGACCTAGGGGTTCGTTAAACTTCTAGTCATGACCCATGGGGGACTCGTGAGGTCTATGTACCTGCTGTGACGCACAACCCGATCCCATATCATTTGCAGAACGTGCAACCCAATCCAAATATGTTACGGAACGTGAAACCCGGTCCAATATATGTGTTGCGGTGCATAACCCGATCCCAATGTACAAGTATGAATGCATGTATGATATCAATGATGTCAAGAGTATATCAATGCCAAATCGTACCACACATGGACACCTATCACAAGAATCTATCATTATCAATGGTGCCACACATGGAAACATAGCACGAGGAACTATCAATATCAAGTCTAGTATCACAAACGGGGCAACAAGCCAATAGATCACAACATGGCAACAAACTACAATCAAATAGCAGTAGCAACCTAAGTAATCCATCCCAACTTCATACCCGAAGGTGTAACATGCTTTATCCAACAATCACTAACTCTACATATGCCTCTCTAACCGAAGTCTAACCATAAGGTAAACCGTAACCTACCTGGTAGCCAAGCAGGAGCCACGAACAATCAAACCTTTGCCTTGCCCTTTCATTGGGCCTCAAAATACACAAACTCTAATCATATTTGAATTATAAATTAGAAATCATGAAGAACAACACCCATATTTCTATACTTATCATTTAGGTCAAATTCAGCTATGGAATAAATGGGAAACTGGCTCACAAGGGTAAAACAGTCATTTCAAAAGTGAAAATGCAATCCCATGTTCATGGAGCTCAATCCTACTAAACAATTGCTAAAATAACTCCAGAATAGGCTAATTTCAAGATTCAAGAGAAAACCCCAATTTGGGTATGAACCTAGTTTTTCAACCTTCAAATTAATCAACACAAATAGAAGATTCAAGCCTATTAGCAATGAAATAATTCAATGAATATTTCGTCAAATTCACTAATACATTTAGAAAGTTAGAACTCATTTTAAGAAGTTATCATCAAAACCCATTTTCTCTCTTTGATTCTAATAGATTTCTAGCATGGATTCAAGCTTAGGAAGATTAAATCAATTAATACTAGGTTAGGAGATTACCACAATGAAAATTCAGCCAAGAGCTCCCCAATTTGCCCCAAATATGCTTAGAAAGTGATGAATAAAACGATAGGGGTTTAAGGATTTTATGCTACCCTTTAATGATTTTGAAATCCCGTAATCCCGCTGCAGCGATCACAAGTCCGCTACAGCGGGCTTACGCTAGCGGGACCACACTCGCTGTAGTGCATCCGCTAGAGCGGATATCTATCCGCTGTAGCGCCCAATCCCAAACATCAATCACCCGCTATAGCGGTCCCGCTATGGCGGGCCTGGTACTGCTGCAGCTGACACTAGACAGCAGAAAAATCTGATTTTGCATAAGTCTAACCCCGAAATCAGACAATCACCTAAGACCGCATAGATACAAACCACACATGCATTCACACATAAAAAGATATTACAAACTCACTCGTAGTCTCAAAATTTCCAACGGAGGTCTATTTTACCGTGTCAACACCTAAAGGCCTAAGATCAACTTTCCAACAATAGCCCAAAATGCTCCTAAGGGCCTTGTGAATCGAACCAAACACCCGACCAAGTCTGAAAAGACCATCTAGACCTTTTAAAATTGACGGATTCCCAAAAAAGGTCCGTTTACCCAAAAGTCATCTATTGATCAAATGCCTTTCACTTCCAAATTCTATATCACACAAGTCATCATAAACCTCGCCCGATCATCTCGGGAACCTTACCACCGATTTCTGCGGGTCTAAATCTCACTCATAGGGCTCGACGAAGGGTCAACGGAGGTAAAAGGGTCCAAATGCTATAATGACCAAACAGGTTGTTACACCTTTAGATTTACAACCATAGCCCACTCTGAACCGGTAAATTTTTTTTGATTCCACTAACCTTTCTTTCACCCTTCTAAAGTCGTTCTTCGCACCAAGATTTCTTAGAAACATATAACCGCAAGCCCGAAACCATGACTTACTCTTGTCAGAAAGAATTCTTGCTCTATTGGAGCAACTCTAAGTAATTCCATCAAATTGACCTTACACACAGCCGACTTCGCTAATCCCAAGTCTTCTTCAACCCCCAAATCACAATACTGGAAGCATACCCACCAATTACCTCACTGAGCCAAGTCCGTAAGAAACCACTTGATCAGTCTAAAGACCTCTCGCAATCATAGTACCTCCTTAAATCATTACCAAGTATCGACGTAAACCATTATATTTGTCTGAATAGTTGTTCTTGGTAAATAACATCAAGTCCACTCGCACCCTGATAAAGCTCGATAAACTTGTCCTACTTCAAATCTGAACTAAAACTCACCGAATCGGTAAAGGTGATTCACTAGAGACCCATAAGTCCTTCTGGGAATATAAAAATAGTTAATCAAGCTCTAATCGAATGATCCTGACTTAGAATGAATACACAACCCCTGAATACCACTGATAGTCATTCGAATTGACTCCAACTTTCTGAAACCCATCAAAGTCCTATCACACATCTGTGGCGGCCAATCCTAATCTTTTCCTCCCGCATAATCAATCACGTCTGTCACCCTCGACTCCAAAAGCTAAGCCCTATCCAAGTTGTCAACTTAGTATCGAAGAACTATAACTTATGATTGCAATCTTCATGTTTCTCAACCCTTACCTAATAGGCAAATTTGATACAACCTCTAACTTTTTCGATGCAAAAACTGTAGCCTCAATGTTTAGAGTTCATATGCCTAAATACGCTGAGCAAAAGCAATAGCAGCGAGCTGATAAAGAGCATGATAGGGGTCAGAGAAAGAGAGCTAGATCTTCTGGGTCTTTTGGTGAGTACCGGGTGGTCATAAATAGCAGCTCCCTAGGCGATCAGCCTATTCAGCATCTAGTGCGCCTTCATAGTTCACATGATCGAGGTTTAATAGACCCACTTATTCTGGGGCAGGCCGGAGCTCCAGGGCTTTCAGTTCTTAGTTTAGAGGTGATTCTAGACAGATGAGGCCATCTCTACCACGATGTGCTCAGTGTGATAAGTTGCATGGTGGACAGTGCCATTAGAGTTTAGATGTGTGTTATACCGGCGGTCAGCCAGGCCACATTATGCGAGATTGTCCGTCAAGAGGTAGTGGAGGTGTAGTTCGTACTGACAGGATCTGTAGCTGGTTCTTCGTTAACGGTACGCCCTACGGGGCAAAGCTCTCAGACATCAGCTGGATGTGGTAGAGATAGAGGTGAATCATCCAATTCGATCGGTCCTCATAATCGCATCTATGCATTGGTTAGTCAATCGACAGGATCTTGAGTCATCGCCTGATGTTGTTACAGGTATAATATCAGTCTTCTCCTATAATGGGTATGCATTGATATACCTAGGCTCTACTTTATCATACATCACTCCTTTTATTCCTGGTAAGTTTGGGATAGAACCTGAAATGATTAGGCCTTTTGAGGTGTCTACACTTGTTGGAGATCCGGTGATAGCTAGACAAGTATACAGGACCTATGTAGTTATAATTTCCAATAGTCATACCGTAGCAGACTTGATTGAGTTGGACATAGTGGACTTTGATGTTATTATGGGTTTTGACTGGTTGGCTTCTTGTTATGCTAATGTTGATTGCAGAACAGAGATGGTTCAGTTTCAGTTTCTAGGAGAGCCAGTGTTGGAATGAAAAGGTAGTACAGCTTCACCGAGAGGCGGGTTTATTTCCTATCTCAAGGCAAAGAGATCACAAAAGGTTGTATTTATCACATTGTTCGAGTCCGAGATGCAAAAGTAGAACCACCGACCCATCAGTCTGTCCCAATGGTTAATGAATTCACAGATGTATTTCCAGATGAACTTTTGGGCATTCTGCCAGAGTGGGAGACTTATTTTGCTATCGATATGCTACCAGCTACTCTGTCGATATCTATTCCTCTTATAAGATAGCCCTTGCTAAGTTGAGGAAATTGAAGAAGCAGTTGAAATATTTGCTTGAGAAGGGATTTATTAGGCTTAGTACGTCGCCGTGGGGAGCACCAGTGTTATTTGTAAGGAAGAAAAATTTCTCATTGCGAATGTGTATAGATTACAGACAGCTGAATAAGATGACGATAAAGAACAAGTATCCCCTCCCGAGAATTGATGATTTATTTGATGAATTACAGGGTGCTAGATGTTTTCCTAAGATAGACTTAAGATCAAGTTATCATCAGGTCAGGGTCAGAGCGAAAGATATTATGAAGATAGCATTCAGGACCAGATATGGCCATTTCGAGTTTTTGTGATGTCTTTTGGGTAGACTAATGCACCAGTCATATTTATGGATTTAATGAACCGCGTAATAAGACCCTTTTTAGATCAGTTTGTGATTGTATTTATCGATGACATTCTAGTCTACTCTCGATCAGAGGCTTAACTTGCGGATCATTTGTGTGCTGCGCTCAGGGTTTTTCAGGATAAGAGGTTGTATGCGAAGTTCTCCAAATGGGAGTTCTGGTTGAACTCCATGGATTTTCTTGGGCATATTGTATCAAGTGAAGGCATCAAGGTTAACACTCAGAAGATAGAGGTGGTGACGACTTGGCCTACACCCATGACACCGACGGAGGTTCGAAATTTTCTGGGGTTGGCAGGATATTATAGGAGATTTGTAAAGGGCTTCTTATCAAGCCCCGAACCATGGCCTGAACGTAACATGGCACTCGGTGCCTTACTGCATATGATCGAGCGAACCACATGGCTTGCTAAATCATCATGAGACATACTTAAGCGGAATATGACATAAACATGATGAGCCTAAACATGGGATATCATAAATATCAAATAAAATACTTTTTTTTAAGAAAATATGAATATGGATTGTCATAGATAATGAGCCAAAGATGGCTATACGACTCTAAACATCTGACATAACATAACTGTCTAGTCTATGAAACCTCTAACATGAGTCTGAACTTCTAAACGTTACTGCTGGGATAAGGCCCCCAGCATACCTTAAATGCATAACTAACATAAAGTAAATAATGACTGAACCCCGAAGAAGATAGGGCTCACCAAAAGCTGATACGTAGACGATCCTATAGAGTAGATTTTTCATCTTGTGCATCGTGAAATGCAGGCCTCCGGGCAATAGAAAGGGGACGTCAGCACATTGAATGTACTGGTATGTAAAGCAACTGAATGAAATAAACATGGCACATGAAATAGCATGATGAGAGCTAAACTGAAACATGATCATGAACATGAGTACATATACATATATAACATGTGTAAAGTATCGTTAGTAGGGAGAGCAGTAAATATAACTGACAACATGGTCTAGTACTTACGTCCTACCAGCAGAACACTCATACCTTGTCAGGGACATGAGATTTAATAATATTATGAAAGGATCCAGTCATTATGAGAGATCGTCCTAAGCATGGGTGGAGCGATCCTCATCCTACGGTGGCTATGTAGTTTCAGGCTGTTTAAACCTTCTCGATAATTAAAGCAACTCCCAAAAATATGAACATGTAAAAATAAGTGGCACTTGCTGCCCATGATTTCATGAATCATAACTTTCTTGTACGTGGATATCATGAATTATAACTTGCTTGTATGTGGATATCATGAATTATAACTTGCTTGCATGAACTTGTAAAAACATAGTATTTTCTTGAAAAATATCATAGCATATCATAACTTGCATGAAGAACCCATGGAATGAGATATATGGGTTTTCATGGATTACGGACTGATTCTCAATAATCATATGGAGTTATTAAGAACACAATGATAGAATAATAGCAATTCATACATAATATAATCATGGACATGGACCTAGGGTTGTTATGAGCATGGTATAGAAACCCTAGTTTGCATAAAAATTCGTACTTTATGGATTAAGAGGTGTGGGAAGAACAATGATGTTCCCACACGTAGATAGTAACTCCACATACCTTAATAGCTTCAAAACTTGAAATATAGACTTGAACTTTGAAGAAGATTTTCAAAATCTTGAATCTTGAACCTTGAGATGGCTTTCCTTGAAAACCCTAGGTTAGGAATGATGATTTCTTGTTTAGATTACAAGGATATATATTAGAATTGACTTGGAATGATTAGAATAGGCTTACTTGGTGTTCTTGATGGTGGGAGAGGGTAGGAGGTCGTTCTAGGACTTGAAGGAATGAAAAATAATGATTTGGACTGATATGGATGAATATATACTGTTCTGGAACATTAAATTTTACGCCCGACAAAATACTGGCCGTATTTTGAAAGACGGGCCGTATTTCAGTCCGTATTTCGTTTGGACTGCTCTATGACTCATCAGTAAAATGGCTATAACTCTTTGCACATATGTCTCTTTGACCCCTATAATATACCGTTGGAAAGGTATTTCAAAGTTCTACAACTTTCATGAAGGAAGCTTTCTCAAATTCCAATCACATTGTTAAATGCGGGCCATATTTCAAAATACGGTCCATATTTAACAATGTATATTTCTCAAGCCAAATTCCAAAATGCTCAGTGATCTTGATTCCAACTTACGATTTGAAATATTGGTCGTATACTGAAATACGGTCCGTGTTCTGGGGCGTAAACCCCCATCTGACAACTGAAGAGAAAATTCCAATTCCCACATTCTTTATCTGGTTTTCTAAGTCTAGAATCATGGTCAAAGCTTAAGTTAAAGGTACGGGGTGTTATACTTCTCCTCTATTTTAGCACCATTGACAAAATTGACACATAAGGCAGCTAAGTTCAAGTGTTAGATGCTTGTGAGTGGAGTTTTTAGGAGTTGAAAAATAAACTGACTTCATCACCGGTTTTAACACTTCCAGAAGGATCAGCGTTATGCTATTTATTGTGATGCTTCGGGCATCAAATTGGGTTGTGTGTTGATACAGCACAGTAAGGTTATTGCTTATGCTCGAAGACGTTGAGGAAGCATGAGAAGAATTATCCGACCCATGATTCAGAGTTAGTTGCGGTGATTCATGCGCTTAAGGTACGGAGAAATTATTTATACGACTTTCACGTTAATGTTTATACAGATCATAAGAGCCTTTAGTACATCTTTAAGTAGAAGAAGTTGAATTTGCATCAGAAGCGATGGTTGGAGTTGTTGAAGGATTATGATGTTCATATTTTATACCCTCCAGGGAAGGTGAATGTAGTAGCTGATGCTCTTAGCCTCAAATCTATGGGTAGTTTATCTTACTTCCGAGCAGAGAAAAGGGACCTAGCTCACGCGCTTCATCAGTTAGCCAACCTAGGAGTTCGATTATTCGATTCAAGTGATGCAGGAGTTACAGTTCAGAAAATGACGACATCACTCATAATAGCTGAGGTTAAAGAACACCAGTATGAGGATCCTTCTTTGATTTGGTACAAGGAGACTGCCCCACAGAAAAAGAAGTTACCCTTTGAGATTTCCAGAGATAGAGTTCTGAGGTATCAAGGTAGTTTGTGTGTTCTGGATGTTATAGAGTTACGTCAGCAGATTATGGCAGAAGCTCATCATTCCTGCTATTCTATTCATCCAGGGTCAATGAAGATGTACTAGGATATCAGGGAGTTTTACTGGTGTAATAGGATGAAGAAGATATAGCATAATTCGTAACCCAATGCCCTAATTATCAGCAGGTAAAAGTTGAGCATCAAAAGCCTGGTGGGTTATTGTAGGATATGGAGATTTCAACTTGGACATGGGAGGCTATTAACATGGATTTCATTACAGGCTTAACTAGTTCCCAGTGCAGGTTTGACTCGATATGGGTGATTGTTGATAGGCTTACAAAGTTAGCACATTTTCTAACTGTCAGGAGTACTTATTCAGCTGAAGATTATGCAAAGTTATATATTAAGGATATAGTGCAACTTTATGATGTTTCGGTATCTATTATTTCAGACAGGGGTGCACAATTTACAGCTAACTTCTGGAGATCCTTCTAGAAGGGTTTGGGGACACAGGTGAACCTCAGTACAGTATTGCATCCCCAAACAGACGGCCAGGTTGAGCGTACGATTCAGAAGCTCGAGGGTAGCCTATGAGCATGTCTAATAGATTTTGGAGGTAGCTGGGATGATCGTTTGCCACTTATTGAGTTTGTATATAATAATAACTACTATTCTAGTATCCAGATGGCCCCATATAAGGCCCTATGTAAGCAAAAGTGTAGATCTCCTATCGGATGGCTCAAAGTCGGAGAATCAAAGTTAATAGGGCCTGATTTGATTCAGCATATGGTGGAGAAGGTTAAGCTCATTCAGGAGAGACTGCTAGCAGCTTAGAGTCACCAGAAGTCTTACTCAAATAATAAAGGACGAGACTTGGAGTTCCATGTAGATGATTGGATATTTCTGAAGGTATCACCTATGAAAGGTGTTATGAGATTCGGTAAAAAGGGCAAGCTTAGCCCTAGATACATTGGTCCTTATAGAATTGTACGTAGAGTAGGCCAAGTAGCCTATGAGTGGGATTTACCTTCAGACTTGGAGTCTGTACATCCGATTTTTGATATATCCATGCCCCGCAAGTGCATCGAAGATCCTTCCAAGATTGTACCCGCAGATGATGTCCACGTTACAGAGCAGTTGTCTTATGAGGAAGTCCTTGTTGCTATACTATATCGCCAGGTTCATTGGTTGCGAACTAAGAATGTATCTTCCGTGAAAGTACTTTGGAGAAATAAGAATGTAGAAGAGAGGACTTGGGAAGCCGAGGAAGATATGAAGTCTAGATATCCTCATTTGTTTCCGGCCATAAAGTAGTTGCAGACTACGACACCATCGTCATCAGGTATGTATAATTTAGTAGCTACTCTTGTTGGTTGTGTGGGACCATTGTTGTTATTGATTGTTGTAGCCCTGTGTGGCATTGCACTATGTTGTTGGGCTGTGTCGCAGGTCGGTAGTAGTGTGATTATAGAGGAGACTCCGCCAAAATTTCTGTAGACTCCTAAGAGGGCTAACATTCGAGGACGAATGTTTCTAAGGAGGGGGGATGTTACACTACGTAGTTTTATACGTTAAGCTTCTTTGTTAGTTGCTTGTTATAGATTTTGGATACAGAATTATCTTCGAGGTTTCATAAGATTAGACATGTTCATCTCGAGTATACAAGGGTTGAAGTCCATGCTCATTATGTGTTGAGAGGATCAAATGTTAAACGAATCGACGAGATAATGTTTCGAAAAAAGTGGGTTTTACGGTTGGGTATACGGACCGTATATCTGATTAACCCCTACCGTAAATAGATAATAGTAGGGGTGAGCCATTGATTGGATTTTACGGTCCAATTATACAGACAGTATAATTTTTACGGTCCGTAAAAGTGGACCGTAAATTTAAGTCGGTGCCAGCCTTCTTTTTATACATATTTCATACCCCTCATTTTTATCTCATTTCCTCAGCCCCAAGACACTTCTAGAACCCTCTCCAACATATGTAATCAAACCCCAAGTAAAATCAAGGATTAAAAGTGAGAATCAAGTGCTAAAGGTTTTCAAAGTATTGCTGAAGCTTGTTCCTCCTTCTTGTAGAAGATTTGGAGGAAACTTCAAGGAGAAGTAATCTTGGAATTGAAGTACTTTTGAGTTCTTGAGGTAAGATTCCATCTTATTTACATGTTATGAGTTTATGTGATAGTTATGCGAGGTTTGTAAGAAAGGAAGTTGGAGGAAAGGTTCAAATATGAACTTGAGTTTATGTTAAGATGTAATCTAACTTGAGTCATGTTGCTAATGTGGTTTTAAGCTAAAATCTTGTTGTATGGATTGTAGTCGATGTTGAGATTGTGTTGGGGTTGTTATACTTCGTATAACTGGAAGATGAAAGTGTATAAGTGTCGTATGCACAGCGTATATCGGGTTGTTCAATTGTATATTTCTAAATGTTGATGATATGAGTCTAAAGAAGATCATATGAGGTTGTTGTGTTGATTGTTAGTTGTTGGATGTGTTGTGGTGATTAAGAAATATGGGAAATGCTATGTGTTTTGTTTTAGAATCAATTTATTGTTTGATATACATGATATACTAGTACCATCTAAGCTTACAAATGTCTTCCTTTGTTATATGATTGGAGTACTAGTTCAATGAATTCGTTATGGGATTGTGTTGATGACTTGAGGTATGTTAAGGATAACTTTCCTTCTTTTGGCATGATCCTTATAAAATAGCTAGGGATGTTTCATGTTGATTCATGTTCTAGAATATTGTCTTCACTAAGTCCTTCTTCAGATTCAGTATGATTTATAGAGTCACTTATTGATGAAAATGCTAACTCATAAGGATGTTCGGAGGTATAATTACGTCACTCGGACAGATTCAGGATGTACTCTTAACATATTCACGCACTGCATTATATATATATATATATATATATATATATATATATATATATATATATATATATATATATGACCCCTCAGGTGTTATATACGTGTATATTATGTATTATATATATGGGGTATGGGGAAGGTGACGGCATTATATATGCGCTACCACCTGATCAACTGGTTCCATCATGATGATAATAATGCCTACATAGGCTGATATGATACGATGGGATGCCCACAGAGGCTTGACAGGCATTATATACGCATATATATGTATGACCCCTATGCATGCATGCACAATATTTATGCATATCATTGGCCCTCAGAGGCAGTTCAGATATACAGATTGCATTCATTTGATCCTATGTACTTTTATGTCTCTTTCATGTTACTGTCATGCCTTACATACTCAGTACTTTGTCCGTACTACCATACCTTTTTCTGGGGGCACTGCGTTTCATGCCCACAGGTTTAGGTAGACAGGTTGACGATCTGCCCCTGTTGGTTGCTGTTCAGCTGATATTGGAGCACTCCTCTTGTTCCGTAGTTGTTGTTGTGTTTTGGTACGCGATACTTTTGTGTGCATACGGGTATGATGGAGCCCTGTCCCGACCTTATTATGTCACACACTCTAGTAGAGGCTCGTAGATAGTCATGGATTAGTTAGGCGTTGTATGGCCCCCTCGGCCTATATTTTTGTTGTATACTATTTCATGATTGTCACACCCCGACTTTACTAGGGTGTGATGGGCACCCGACCCCATGTTCGGAGCCGAGCGAACCCTCGGACTCTTAGTACACACATGTTCTCTTGGAATCGTAAGACAAAGTAAAGTAAAATACATAGTAAATTTTTCAAAATCTT
>NC_081345.1:8423654-8430959 GCF_029784015.1 Lycium ferocissimum | reverse complement strand
TCTTTGGGGTCCAAATTTCACCAAGGACAAAGAAAACAATGATTTAAACGTTTCATGTAGAAGTCACAGGTCAGGTCATAGTATATAAGATCAATCCATAGTAATGTCCCGAAAACAATCGAAATGCCTAAAGCAAGGGGAATAGGCTCCGAGTTCATAGAAAGCACAAAGAAAGGAAGGGATACACAACCACACCATCATGTTTCTATTTCCAGTTTTAGAGAGTCAACAATAAAGGGAAGGGTAAAACTAAAGGATAAATGATTCAGGAAGTACACATTTTTAGTGATGAACACATTCAGACACCAAAACAATTTTTAAGTCTATATGTTGTCAACAAAGATGACACAGAAATAAATTTGCAAAATAATGGTTATTCTAGCTTAGTTTTAATCCCAACAAGTCCAAAGATAGCAAGATGAAAGTACCTGACTGAGTGAAAAGCTGGGAATACTTATTACACATATCGAACTCGGTCTCCTAAGTAGCTTTCTCAACTGGACAATTCTTCCACTGGACCTTTACTGACGCTATCTCCTTATACCTCAACTTATGAACCTGTCTATCTAAGATAGAAATAGTCTTCTCCTCATAGGACAAGTTCTCATCCAAAAAGATTGAATCTCATTGATTAATGTAAGAATCGTCACCGTGATATTTCTCCAACATAGAGACATGAAACACCGGATGAACACCCGACAAACCTGGAGGTAAAGCCAACTCATAGGCTACCTCCCCCAAATGGCTAAGAATCCCAAGTGGATCGATGAACCTAGGACTGAGATTGCCTTTCTTCCCAAACCTCATCACACCCTTCATGGGTGAGACCTTCAACAAGACCTGTACCCCGACCATGAACTCAAGATCTCGGACCTTTCGGTCCGCATACTCCTTCTGTCTACTCTGAGCCGCTAAGAGCTTATCTTGAATCACCTTAACCTTATATGATGACTCCCTCAAACGGTCAGTACCCCATGGCCTTACCCCGAATGAACAAGGGAGGAAACAAGAGGAAAGTACCTGACTGAGTGAAAAGCTGGGGATACTTATTACACATATCGAACTCGGTCTCCCAGGTAGCTTTCTTAACTGGACGATTCTTCCACTGGACCTTCACTGATGCTATTTCCTTAGACCTCAACTTACTAACCTTTCTATCTAAGATAGAAATATGATCCTCCTCATAGGACAAGTTCTCATCCAACAAGACTGAATCCTAACGAATAATGTAAGAATCGTCATCGTGATATTTCTCCAACATAGAGATATGAAACACCGGGTGAACACCCGAAAAACCTGGAGGTAAACCCAACTCATAGGCTACCTCCCCTAAATGGCTAAGAATCCCAAATGGACCGATGAAACTAGTTCTGGGCTCATGATCGAGGTCAGTTCCGGAGCGAGTAGTACATGAACACCATGGGTCCCCTGCAGATCATGGCTAGTTCGGCAAACATTACCATTTAGCATGTGTGTACGGATATGATATTGACATCGATTGCATTATACTTGTGTGTTCATATTTTGTGACGGTGGAAGAACTGACTCGGGTGGATGACATATAGACAATGTTCATTCTAGTAGGTTACAATTGATTTCCTCATGATTTTAGAGATGAGGCGTTCTTAGTAACCTCATAACCCGTTGATAAATAAAGGAAGGTAGGTTGAGTTGACCCCATTAGCTTGGCTAAGTGTTTGGGAGTATGTTGATTTGCTATCATTGATTTCATGCTTATTGTTCTTACTTGTTACTTAATGAGTGGGTTGAGTCTACTATCCATTGTGGGTTGTGTGTTTGATTGAGTCTATTCGTTAAATTATGAGTATGTTAAAGTGAGGGGGGCGGGGGGAGATAAGGATTAGTGGTCCCACTCGGTTAATAGTGAGGTTAAGGTCTGTCCTTTATAATTTGTCGGGGCCTAATTGGTCCAGGAGTCTGTCTTGAATGTAAATCGCGTCGTCCGTCGTCCTTACTTCCTAGTGTTGCGTTATTAGCAAAATGGGGATACGAGCATGTTTATGTCAGAACTATTTAGTATGGGTATGATTTAAAAAGGGTGTTACGACTATACTCATCTATTTATTCTGTTTGATTTTATATCGTGTTGTGAGAACTAATCTTAGTCGACCTATGATGCTTACCAGTACGTGTGGTGTATTGATTTCATATCGTGTTATTTGTTGATGCAGCACGATAAGGTTATTGCTTATGCTTTGAGGCAGCCGAGGAAGCATGAGAAGAATTATTCAACCCATGATTTGGAGTTAGCTGTGGTGATTCACGCACTTAAGGTATGGAGAAACTATTTATACGGCTTTTACATTAATTTTTATACAGATCATAAGAGCTTTCAGTACATCTTTAAGCAGAAGAAATTGAATTTACGTCAGAAGTGACGGTTGGAGTTGTTGAAGGATTATGATGTTGATATTTTATACCATCCAGCGAAGGCGAATGTAGTAGCCGATGCTCTTAACCGTAGATCTATAGGTAGTTTATCTTACTTGCGAGCAAAGAAAAGGGAGCTAGCTCACGAGCTTCATCAGTTAGCCAGCCTAGGAGTTTGATTATTAGACTCAAGTGATGCAGGAGTTATAGTTCAAAAAATAACGACATCACCCTTAATAGCTGGGGTTAAATAACACCAGCATGAGGATCCTTCTTTGATTCGGTACAGGGAGACAACCCCACAGAAAAAAAAGTCACCCTTTGAGATTTCCAGAGATGGAGTTTTGAGGTATTGAGGTAGATTGTGTTTTCCAAATGTTACAGAGTTACGTCAGCAGATTATGGCAGAAGCTCATCATTCCCGATATTCTATTCTTCCAGAGTGGATGAAGATGTACTAAGATATTAGGGAGTTTTATTGGTGTAATGGGATGAAGAAGGATATAGCAGATTTCGTAGCCCAATGCCCTAATTGTCAGCATGTAAAAGTTGTGCATCAGAAGCCTGGTGGCTTGTTGTAGGATATAGAGATTCCAACTTGGAAATGGGAGGTGATTAACATGGATTTCATTATAGGCTTACCTCATTCCCAGCGCAGGTTTGACTCGATGTGGGTGATTGTTGATAGGCTCACAAAGTCAGCACATTTTCTACCTATCACAAAGAGTACTTATTCAACCGAAAATTTTGCGAAGTTATATATTAAGGAGATAGTGAGACTTCATGGTGTTCTAGTATTTAATATTTCATACAGAGGTGCACAATTTACAGCTAACTTCTGGAGATCCTTCCAGAAATGTTGGGGACACAGGTGAACCTCAGTACAGCATTGCATCCCTAAATATATGGCCAGGCTGAGCGTACTATTCAGAAGCTCGAGGATATGCTATGAACATGTATGATAGATTTCGGAGGTAGCTAGGATAATCATTTTCCACTTATTGAGTTTGTATATAATAATAACTACCATTGTAGTATCCAGATGGCCCCATATGAGGCCCTATATGAGAGGAAGTGTAGATATCCTATTGGATGGTTCGAAGTCGGAAAATCAAAGTTGGGCCTGATTTGATTCAGTAGACGGTGGAGAAGGTTAAGTTTATTCAGGAGATACTACTAGCAACTCAGAGTCACTAGAAGTCTTATTCAGATAACAAATGATGAGACTTGGAGTTCCACGTAGATGGTTGGGTGTTTCTGAAAGTATCACCTATGAAAGGTGTTATGAGATTCGGTAAGAAGAGAAATCTTAGCCCTAGATACATTGGTCCTTATAGAATTGTGCGTAGAGTAGGCCAAGTAGCCTATGAGTTAGATTTACCTTCAGACTTGGAGACTGTACATTCGATTTTTGATATATCCGTGCCCCGCAAGTGCATCGAAGATCCTTCGTGATTGTACCGGTAGATGATATCCAGGTTACAGAGCAGTTGTCTTATAAGGAAGTCCTTGTTGCTTTACTATATCGCCAGGTTCGTTGGTTGCAAACCAAGGATGTAGCTTCTGTAAAAGTACTTTGGAGAAATAAGAGTGTAAAAGATATGACTTGGGAAGCCGAGGAAGATATGAAGTCTAGATACCCTTATATATTTTCGGCTCCAGAGCAGATACAGACTACGACACCATCGCCATCAGGTATGTGTAATTTATCAGCTACTCTTGTTGGTCGTGTGGGACCATTGTTGTTATTGATTGTTGTAGTCCTGTGTGGCATTGCACTGTGTTGGTAGGCTGTGTGGCAAGTTGGTAGTAATGTGATTATAGAGGAGACTCTGCCAAAATTTCTATAGTACTGTCCGCGGGTGCAGAAATTGCTGAATTAGTGACCTTTTATTTTCCATTTCGAACCTTTTCTCCCATTCACAAAGTTAAGAACCTAGAGCAATATTTGGGGCGATTTTGAGAAGCTTGGGAGAGAATCTTCTTAGGGGTAAGTCTCTTCACTCTAGTTGTGATTTCATTTTGATTTAGGATTGGAATCTATGTTAAGTATTAAGAGTTTGGTTGATGATAGGTGGGTTATGAACCCTAGTTATGATTTATGGTTTGTTCAATTTAAAAAGGGGTTTTGTTGGGAAGTCTTCATGATTCTAATCTTGTAATCTATAAGGTAACTAGTTTCTGTTGAATCTTTCTTAAATTCAAGGAATTTGATTATGGAATAAGTTAGGTTTTTCTCTAAATTGGGGGTTTTCTATTAATGAGGCAATTGATGATAATTTGAGGTTAATTAGTGATGCGAGGGAACGGTATTTGACTTCCTAAGTGTTGAGTAACTCGGTTTTTACTTGAAATTCTTACTTTGCCCTTATGGGCTCGGATTTCTCTTTTAAAGTTTGATTTTTGATTCGAATAAGTCTATGGCTATATGGGTATCGTTAGTGGCGATTTCTAATGTAGATTACATTATTGAATAGACTTTGATCGTTCCGAATCTCTTCGTGAAGGGAAGGCTCGTGTTTGATAGTTTGTGGCACTTGCTCGGCACTGAGGTCGGTTACGCCTTACCTTTCGGTTAGACTCCAATTAGTGAAGCATATGTAGGAGTTAAATATTGATAGGGAAAACATGCTAGGCCTTTGGACATGGTGTGGAGTTGTGATCCAATTGGGTTGGTATGATTTATGATTATGTGGGCTTGTCGCAGTCATTTATGTAATCATTGACATGTGGTGTAATTGAGTACGTGATTGTGGTGATATGGGGTGCTAGGTGTATTGTGGTAATTGGAATTGAATATTTGATACGGTCCCATGATGGTTTCATAATTCATGCAAGAATTGAGTTGGCTTATGGTGCTTGTGATCTCCATAATATATCCCTTGGCATTAATTAGATTAGAATTGAATTGGCTTATGGTGCTTTGTGATTATCACGACCCAAATCGGAGGGCCATGAAGGGCACCCGGGCCCTACTTGCCGAGCACCGCTAATCATACTTTCATATCATAATAAAAAATAAGAGTGGACCTCGAGGGTCATTAGATGGAACTCTGTTAAATCATAAGGGAAATATGTTGAAAAAGGGATGAGCCCGAAAAGACATACTACATGACTATGCTGGACAAAACTGTGCAAGCTGACAAGGCCATCATTGTTATAGCCCGTATATTGCACGTTTGGAAATTCCAAGGTCGTCGTGGAAAGTTAAGGGCGAGACCATATTCAAAAATTATTTTAATGTACGAGTTGTCGTGAATATTATTTATGACTATTATTAGTATGGAAATATTGTGAGAGGCTAAGGCAAAAAGAGAAATTCGCAAATGGGCCGTGGAAATAATCCGGAAGGTTAGTAGACAAATGGTAATATCGAGAAAAGTCGAGGGTAAAACGGGAATTTCACATGAGTTTCATGAAAGTCCCAAGAAAGGTATTATGGACTGCGTGACAAAAATAGAAAAGATGACAAATAAGTCATTTTTTAATTTGGAAAAAATTCAAGAAAAAGAGAGAATAATCTAGAGAAATTGAGAGAGGGGCATGTGCCCTCACATGCTTGAGGATATATATATATATGTATGTTCATTCAAGAGAAAAGCAAGAAAAAAAAAAGATGAAGAACAAGTGCCAAGGCCATTCGGCCAAGGCATGAAAAAGAAAAAAAAAATAAAAAAATTCAAGCCTTCAATCCTTTGGTTCAAAAATTATGTTCTTCAAGTATTTCTCAAGTCAAGGATGCTCTTTAATGTGGTGCAATTGTTGGAGCAAGAAAACCATCCCTTATGGCAAGTTCAAGGTTCTAGCCAATGAAGAAATTGAAGAAAAGGTGAGAATTTCTCTTCTTCTATGTATTATGGAAGGTTTACGTGTGTTGTAGCAAGTTGAGTTGAATGAAAATTATAGAAATAATAGGTGTGGTGGTAGGCAAGGTTAATTAATTTTTATGTAGAATTCTTGTTGTTGTTGTTATGGAATTTATATTGGAAACGGAAGTTTGATGATTGTGGTATGTAGAATTATATGAAATTCATGAAATATGTATGTATGGTGTGTGGGCCCTGAGTGGGCTGCCATGGTGTAGAAAAAATGAAGTAATGATAGTTAGTATTTTAGTTGTTGTTGTGATGGATTCTATGTAGTGAAAATGAAAGTTTGATGATTCAAATGGAAGTTGTGATGGTTATGGGCTGATTTGGAACGTAATATGATTTGAATATGCTTTCTTGAATTTATGGAAACAATGTTGTTAAGGAGTGGATTATTAGTATCGTCGATAAATTTTGAGGAAGAAATGTATTATTGTTGTCTCTATGGAAATTGATGGTTTCGGGTTCCATGGGGTAATGGATGGGTTACTTTGAATGATGTATGGATTGCTTGGAATGCTTCTAAATCGTATTTGAATGGCTTCGAATAATATTTGAACGAACGATCAATAATGTGAGATTGAATTACGTAGTTCATTTGAAGCGAATGAAATGTTATTGAATTAAATTGAATATGTTTGGAGATGCTATTGTATTTTTATTGTTGATATTGTGCCGAGTTCCATTCTCGGGTTGTTGTTGTTGAATTGGCGAGCCATATTCTCGGGACGATGTATTTACGGGAAATGTGCCGAAATTTCGGCGGACAAAGTGTTGCTTTAAAGAATCAACTTATAAAAGCCCAACTAAGGTTTGGTAAATGCGACCATTTGTAGATTTTTTGGGGGATTTGGGCTTGAGTTTTTGGGAAAAGCGTAAGAAGCGGAAAAAGGTATTAAACCTCACTTTCTTTCTTTGGCATGTCTTAGATGTTATAGGCTTGAATACGTGTCTCGGGGACTTCCCAACCAGAAAAGTTGAAAAATAGTTACTATTCATTCGGTGGATTGAACCAAAAAAGTGAATAGTGAAAAAAAGATCGAAA
>NC_081345.1:8418487-8423554 GCF_029784015.1 Lycium ferocissimum | reverse complement strand
TACCGCTCCAACTATATCGAAAAATTTCCCGGGGATGAGAGATCGAATGAAAAATGTTAGAAAAGAAACGAGAATGGAGAGAAATGGATCTAAAAAAAAAATAGAATATAATCAAGAGGTTTTTAAAAGTTTGGAGGGGCGATGTTTATTTAAAGGGGGTTGAAAGGCTTGAATTCTCTTAAAAGGGAGATACGGGACATCATTAACTAGTGACCCGTAGGGGCCGATGGATTGAGACGGCATTGATGCCGTACCATGTAGCCATTCGACTTTACCACCCGAAGGGCGAAGGCGCGAGATGATAGAGAGTGATTGCCCATGAGTGGACTTTTTCTGATTATTGCATTTACTTTAAAAGCCTTGTAATCCCACTTGGAAAGATACTATTAATGAAAAGCACTGGGATTTTATTTTTGGGAACAATACATTTGTTTTACATATGGCACAATTCTGCTTCGTACGCTAGTAGCCTCGGAGCAACGAGGTATAGGAAAGCGAATTATATATCGTCTAAATGCTTATTTGATATAACTGCTTTGTGTGAAAATCATATATATTGTTGAAAGCTCTTGATTGGTCCACATTCCAGTCACTACCCAAAAGAAAAACCAAGGAAATAACCCCCTAAAACAAATTTAGCTCCACTTTTAAAAGGTTGATTTGCTAATAGGGAATGGAGACTCCAGACAGCATGAGTGCAACTTCACCTTATATCAACCTAGTCAGTGATGATGAGGACATGGAAGCAACAAGTGAGAAAAACCGACAATGGGATGATAGGATTGCCCTAGCCACTGCTAGAATGAAAGAGGCTGTACAAACCGTTATGGCTAATGAAAAAATAAAAGAAGCGAGTAAACTCACGCATGTTGAGGAACCAATAAAGCAACACCACACTGGCCAATCGGGTAAAATAGGAAAGGACACTTGAAGCCCCACTTGGAAGTTATGGTCCCGCTCGGTCAAAAAGAAGGGCTTGACCCCATACCATATGGAGACGACAAACTACTTATCCCTAATCTGAAAGTCTATGGAGACCCGCGCGAATCTCAGCTCGAGGAGCCGCCTATTTCGTGCATAATTGTTCTTAAGGGCATAATATCGCACAATTGGGGTACACCAGTAGAGTTGTCCAAACAAGAGCTCTTGGAGACTTTAGGAAGTTTTGGAGTGTATGCGCAAAGCCCAAATCTATTGTCGCATTGTGCCACCGATTTACGAGGAAAAGTGCCTACCACCGAAGCCGGGCCATATACAGCCAATGAGTGTGTAGCATTAGAAAGAAAGCTTATCCAATGGATTGATCAAGGGAGAATTAGCCAACTGTGGGGGCCCCACTCTTTCCTGACTCATGACCAAGGAAGAAATCACCCAGAAAAGATATCGAAGGTTAGGTTCTGGAGGAGCGACTTCTCTAAGTTTGAGGAGTCATATGCCAGGATCCATTCGCTACTATGGAGCATGAAGAAGGTAAGAGAAGTGCCGCAAACCTATTAGGGTCGCCCAGGATCTCTAAGAGAAAGGATTTGTGTGTATCACCATGGCCACCCTGGTCACGACATTGAAAAATGTGTGAATTTCAAGCTTGAACTGGAACGCCTCCAGAATGAAGGTTGTGTTTGGATTGTCGTGGGAAGACAAGGGTAGAAAATGAAGACAATGAAGACCTTCTTAGTACGGTTGGGTAGAAAAACATAAGTATCCCTTATTGCTTTCAATAAGATAGAGTATCCTTTCACTTTTATGTAACGGTAACCACGCCGACCACGTCCCATTGGGAGCTACGTGGGAAGCCTACTTAAGGTCAGTCGGTCGTAGAAAAATCTGTTTTGGGTAGCATAGGAAAAAATCTTTTTCTATGTACGCCTGAACTACGGATGGACCTGATTTCCCTTTGGTGGGATACGTAAAGTCTATTTAAACTCGGTCTTTTATAATAAAAATCTAAATCCCCCCTTAGTACGGGATGGGGTAGAAGAAAACGAAATCAACCATACAAACCTTGTCGAAAGTCAATATTTACGAAATATAAAAGACCAAAATACCATCGAATGAATCAATCAAGAGCTGAAATAAAATATATGAATCTATGTGTGCTATAAACTGTAAACAACATGATATCTTGTGTTTCTTGCTTAAGTCTAATGCTAATCAGCTTTTTGATTTGTTTTCTCTTATAGACAGGGTCGATTCGTTGGCATACTCACTCGATCAAAAGTTGTTTGTTGTCCTTAAAACCTCAAGAAGAAAACATGCTCAAACTCCGCATGAACGTAACTGCTTTAGTCGAAGGTACCCAAATGGCATAGCCGAAAGTTTACGAAGAGGTTATAACTCATGTTGATGAGGCAATTGGTCAAACTAGAGAGAATCGGACTGGCCGGGAGGCTAAAAAGGAAAATGCTACTAATGCGAGGCTAGAGACCTAAACAGCTTTCCCAAATTTGGATTTACCAATTCCTGACCATTTCTCGCAAGCCGTGCATCGGCTACTTTTCGAACTCTACTACGCCGAAATACCAACCATGTGGGGAATTTCTCCCATCAAACCCTAGCTTTTCGAACACCTTGTTACACCCCTCGTTGTCATAGTAGCAGAACCTATGGTTTCCTAGTCGGGTATGCCCTTGGAATAGAGATAGGAGCCTGAGTTTGGGGGTAGAAAATGTCTTACCCCATTTACAAGGGTACCATCAGATATTCCTGGCAATTTATAGAGTTAAAAGTTGAACGAATCGAATCTAAGCGATCTGAACTGAATTAGAACAATCTACAAAACACCAGTCATCGTCGACAGGATCCCGCAACCTTGTATCTACAGGCACAGGTCGACGGAGCAAGTCAACGGACCGTCGACATCGACATGTCGACGGGCCATCGAACCGACGTATCCTTTTTTTGGCTGATGTAAATAGTGGTCTGAATTTATTTCATTATTTTATTCCTTTCCAAATCATAAAAAACCCTAAGATATTCTCTCCTAATAATTTTCATCATATTAGTAAAGATATAACAAGACCCGGACCCTGTAAACCCGAGGTGGTGAAGAAGAATGTTGCTTCTAGGGTTTCTTCAAGGTTGTGAAGTTTAGGGAGTTGAAGTTAGTGATTCTTGGGATTCTCGAATTTCAAGGTATGCTAATGATTGCAATTCTTATATTTAAGTTAGTTATCAAGAGTTTTACTGATGTTAAGTGAAGAGAAGGTAATTGTGGAAGTGTTAAGTTGATGAAGGGCAATGTAGTGATATAGGGTTATAAGAGATGATTGGAAACGAGTTTACGTATATTCTGATATATATATATATATATATATATATATATATATATATATGTGTGTGTGTGTGTGTGTGTGTGTGTGTGTGTGTGTGTGTGTGTGTGTGTGTTTTCATTGTTGATGTGAGTATTGCGATGATGTGGGATCGCATGAGGAGTTGGAGAGTTGTAAGCTTACAAAAAGGAAATTACGCTCTATAGTTCGTCGAGCTTTATACGTATTTGAGGATGGTTAGTAAGTGGAAGTAAATTTCCCTAATTAAGCCCTATGTTATCTTAATTGTAGACTTGCTAGTTCGAGAGGTAGAAGTTGGACGATTGAGTATACTTCCACGTATGTTAAGGCCATTCCTTCCTTCTTTTTGGCATGATCCTATGATATGATCCAACAAGCGAGTAAGCGAGTTTCCATATTACTCTACTCTTAGAAGTATTAGGAGTACTTCAGTCTTTGATGTTCATGTACCCCATTTATGAGTAATCCTTTTGTTTATGGGTCCAGTCTTATGTAGTCAGTTCTGTTCATACAGTTTATTCATGCATTACATTCATTATATATTTATGTACATTGACCCGTGACTAGAAGGTGTTATATACGCACATATATACAAAGGTTGCAACGCACACTACTATGATGATCTGCTATTGATTATGGCCACAGAGGAGCCAATATGATATGACGAGATGCCATAGAGGCTTACAGGAGTTATATGGACATACATTAGGCGTTATATACGCACACATATCAGGCGTTATAAACGCACACATATAAATGCACGACCGTCATTGATAGGTATGACCATACATATTATGTGCCCACAGAGGCATTGTCGATTCTATGATTTAGGGCAGATACTAGTTCATACAAGTACATGTGATCGGCCATTTCGGTTTTTGAGTTCGGACCTTATCCATGATTCTGTATGTACATATATTGTTTTTATGCACTTTACATACTCGGTACATTATCCGTACCGACTCCGGTCTCGGTGGCCGCGTTCATGCTGCAACGGTATAGGGAGATAGACGGTGGTCATTTCCGAGGGACACTAGATCTAGGCACGGTCGGTATGCTCCATTTGATAGAGCTACAATCGGTGGTATGCCCCTTTTTGGATATGTATACATATGGGTATGACGGGGCCCTGTCCCGTCCTTTATACAGCTTTTATTCCAAAGAGAGGTCTGTAGACAATTGTATAGAGTAGTCAGATAATGTAGCCTTGTTAGCTTCTATTCTTTTGTGTACGATGATATATGATAACCTAGCCGGCTTGCTTCTTCTTTCGCATGTTGTGTATATATATGCGGTGTGAGTTCGTGTTTCCCTCGTGAGCTCGGTTATGCCATTTATGGGCCTTTGATGTTCGGTATGTTTCGGATAAGTGTTTAGGGGTGTTTGGTCGCTAGAGGCTCGGACTCCGTCATGCAGCTCATCGGTTTGGGTCGTAACACGCTGCTCACGCCCCCTAAACGCAAATGCTTATCAAACCCTCGGGCGACAGGAGTTCCTGTGATCCATCCCGTACAACCAAATGTCATTTTTCAAGACCATTTCACCCATATTAACTCTTGCCAGAATTGGAGAACATGGAAATGTTCTTTGAAGCAAGAATAGACAAGATCAAAAAGGAAATGGGGAAGAAAATTGCTAAACTGGAACATGGCTCCAAAAAGAAAGAGGGGTTAAGATACTCTGATTTGTGCATACATCTAGACCTAGGCCTACCAGAAAGCTTCAAAATTCCTAAATTTGATCACTTAGTGGTCGACAATCCCAGCCCACTCGAGGG
>NC_081345.1:8392774-8418387 GCF_029784015.1 Lycium ferocissimum | reverse complement strand
TAGTCTCATATTATTAGGCTTAGCCCAAAATGTTGTAATTTATTTTTTGGCTTTGTAATAATTATTGTAGTTTAATTTTCCATACTCAGTTTAATTATTGGATGTATACTAATGTTAAACATACCCTTTGCATCTTATACCCCTCAAAACCCATTGGTGGGTTTCCACGAGGCCCACCAATGTGTATAGATAGAGTCTACAAAATGGAGCGCAATCTAGAGCAAACGTTGGACCCGAGGAACCAAAATTGCATATTTACTTCGCTATTTGGGCGTGGTCGGCCCAGATTCTCTATCTCTTTTAATTACGCATTTTTTATTTGTGCGATTATTATGTCAATTGGAACCCTTATGAGATTGTCGTATTTTAAAGTCGCCAAAATGAGTTTACTACAAAAATCAAGATTATTTTTGAGACTTTAAATGCAAATTGAGACTGATTTGATTAAAGGACCAAAACTGCCGACTTTGTAAAAATGTGGGACTGATTTGGAAAAAACTTGTGAGACTAAGATGATTATTTAGACTTAAGTTTTAAAAATAAAATTTGACTAAAACTTAGCAAAGGATAGAATAAAAAATGGACTATATATACGTAGAATATTATGTGGACTATAATAGTGTATCTAAATTATTTTCTTAAAACTATTTTCCTATATTCCAAAATATTTTTCAAAACTATTTTTCGAGTGGACTTACATAGAGTCCTACTTAGGCAAAGACCCTTCGGGTATGAGCCTAAGTGTTCTAGTCCGACACCCTAAAATGCCCAATTTTGAGCAAAATTTTACCACTTTTGATTTTTGAAACGTAGTATAGTTTGGATGAATGACTAATCTCTATTTGCGGGAATATGAAACAAAACTGCTTTTATAATAATTAATTTATATCAACCAAGGCATACTATTAGAACCTGTAGGTCAACCGTATTTTACGGATCTTTAATACCGGGGTGCCTAACACCTTTCCCGGGGGATCATCAGAACCCTTACCCATACACTGGCCAGATTAGGATTCTTTTAAAATTTAATCGTTTTGAATGAATCCTTTTCGAATTGATTTTCCTGATTTTCTAAAAATTAGGTGGCGACTCTAAAATAAAGTCCATTTAGAGCACCATCCACGTAGAAGTATATTTTTTCCCGTTTTCCGATACGATTGGCAACCGTACTTCCCCGGGACATTTTCCTTTCTAAATGAGGCAAGTGCAAATACGAATCGAAAAATATAGACCCGCTACAGTGTATACTTATCTTCGAGAGGCTATGGGACACTTAGAAAATTCCATTACTACATTCCTTATTGTGCGTATTTGATTTTGGTAAGGTCGAAGCTTCATTGTTCCAATATCTCACTAATGGTGAGGACACGTTTTTGGGTTCAGGCATGAGCGGAGGAGTGTGACGTCGCATAATATGGTACAAGGTGTGTCCCCGTGAAAAGGACTTTATTTAGGGTGCATGTGACGAGTCTTCAGTTGCTCAACGGAACACAGGTGTATGAAAGGAATTCGAATGGATCATTCTCAGTTATGGGATGAGCACAAGTAGTGGATGTGCTCATCCGGCAATTAGTGATTATAGTTGATTGACTCTTGTGGGAGTGACCGGGGATAATCCTTTGGTAAAGGTCGGGTTTGTGGGTTTGCATGATAGCTCATTGGTTTGATGGTAAGGGGTCATTTTGAGCTACGAGCCTATCGATTATGCGACACTACTCTGCCTATGAGGTGATTGCTAAAGGGACATAAGTTTATCGATAAGTTTGACTACATCGTAGGTTTTTGTAAGCGATAGTGATCAGTTAAAAGGAATGAATCCAGCGAGGGATAAGTGTGAAGATTTGACTACTTGGGGTATACTTGTGGATAGTGTAAATGTGGCTTTCGCTCAAAAGGTTCTACGATTAACGGTAGGTGTTAGCTAATTCAAGCCGCGGGGTATATTTCAGAGGGTTATTTAAGGATCAGTGAAATCAGTTTGAACAAAGAGAGGGTTTGGATACTTATTTTGGGTCGGTAGACTCATGGGCCAGGATGGTAGAGCTATTCATCTTTTAAGCGGATCTTGGCAAGGAAATCGGTATGAGCTATATGAGAACGTTGGTAAGAATTCATGTGTAATAGTCAAGTATTGCCCTTCAGGGTATGGACTACTTCAATGGTGATTGAGAGTTGCACCGGCGGTGATTAACTTCATTGACTGACCAGGGTTGGTTGGTATTTTTGGCTGAAAGGCTTCTTGAGGAATGGTATATATATTGCGTTGGAATTAGAAGAGCTTTCAATTTTAAGGTTCAAGTGAGGCAAGTGAAACTTTGAGACGCTCAAGAGTGTGGTTTTCTACGAACTCCATGATTGGCTTTGCTATTTTTAAAGAGTTATAGTAATTTGATCTACCCCACGAGTGGGTTTGGGTGATTCTTGGTTGATATTGATAAAAGTGGTTTTGTGGGATATGGAAGCAGAGGAGTTAGGAAAAAGGCATCTTATTATCAGCTTTGGAGGATTAAGGTTCATAAGACTTGAAATTGAAGCAGCGCGACTACTTGAATCTTGATCAGGATATGGTTTCCTTATATTGGATCTTTCAAAAAGGGTGTAAAGTGACAGGTTAATTGAGGGATTCTATGGATGATTTGACTTAGTGTGTATGGCAAATACCAGTGCAACTTTGTGAATGAGGGTTGATGAGAAGGAAACTGGTGCAGTACCGAGACAGGTAATTTTATGGCATCCTTGAATGGACGAGCGAGAATTGATCGGCAAGAAGGAATCTTTACAGTTGGTAGTTGGAGTCATCATTTCGAGAAAAGACTAGGTCCGCAGCAACAGACGGTGTCAAAGTGTTGATGGTTAGATAGTATGGTCGATTTTTTTCTAATGTGCATGACTAGAGGGTATCCGTGTGGGGTAAGGCTCATGGATTGTGAGGTTGGTACTCTTGGACTTGCTAAACGGCATGGTAAGTTTTGCACTCAGGGATTTGTGGTTATGAAGGGTGAAGCTGGGGCCATAGGCCTTACTTTGGAATGATCAGTTGATTTTACAAAATTGGTACAGCAAGTTAAATAATGGGGTAGTGTGCATAGTATGATATTTGAAGGATTAAGAGGATCTGTATGGTGAGTGTTGATTCAGTGATTTCGCCCTCGTTGGTACGAGACTATGGGAATTGAGAATTGCGAAATTGGCTTTGATAAGATCAGTTGTTGATAGATATGTTTAGAGTTAGCTCAATACAAGCACAAATTATTTTTCTGGTCAGATGGAGTCATGACTTGGACTCGGGGAGTGTGACTACGTGATTTCTACGGTTCCTGGTACTAGAAATGGCTTTGGACGGTGAGGGAGGAAGATAAGTGAGATTGAGGTACTTTGCGAGTCCAGTTTGACAATGGGTTACGACTTCAGACAGAGGATTATGGCTGCTACAATGATAATTGTGGAACTAACAGATTGCGTTCAGAGTTTTGCTTATAATCAAATCGGGTATCTCGAGTGGAACTGGTCGAATGTAAAAGGATTGGACTTTTGAGCTAAGTTATGAATGTTTGACAGATTAAGTGAGCCAGAGAATTGCTACGGACTTCGTGGTAAGATTTTCATGGTTTTAGGAAAAACTTTGATATCACCTGGGAAGTGGTGGACCATTAGACTAGTTGGCTCATCTCAAACTGTTACACCTCAGAATTTCATATCATTGTGTCGTACATAGACTAACGTCAGCTTAAGGTGAACATGGAGTTCTTATGACATTAAGGAAGGTATTTGGTAATTTTAAAGCATATGCAATAAGATTTTGAAGTTGTATGAATCGAAGGAAAGTGAGGTATAAGTTGCGTTTGGGGAAAAGGTTTCGTAAGTATCGAGTTAAAGATTATTTAGTAAGGTCTTGTGAATGAGTTATAAGGATTTTTAGATTGTTAATGAAGTGTTAAACAAGTGCTAAGAAGGTTCCATAAGGATTGGAGATCAAACGAATCGACGAGAATAAGTTCAGGAGAAAAGTGGGTTATACAACCATTTATACGGTCCGTATAACTTTATACGGTCCATATAATGGTCCGTGTAACAGTTTTAGAATGGACCAGTCTCTGATGGACTTATCTTTGTCACTTATATGACCGTATAAAATTATACGGACCGCATAAGTGTCCGTATAAAACCATGTCGGGTCAGATTTTTGCAAGTATATATATTAGACCCAAGTTCTTATTTTTAATTTCTCTCATTTCCTCCACAATTCTTGAGAACTATAGGATATTCTATACAACCTACTAACATAAATCCAAGGCATATCAAAGATCAAGCATCATTTATCCAAGGAAATCAAGTGCAAAGATGCTCTCTAGGGTTGCTAGAGGCCAAGAAGCCCTTTGGAATTGAAGTTGGGGTTTTCTCACATGGATTATTTTCATCCAAGGATAATTCCTATGTGATCAAAGGTGAGTTTCACATTTAATCCATGTTAATAAGAGTATTTGGTTGTAGAATAACTTGAATAAAGGAAAGGAGTAAAATATGAAGCTCAAAGGTGGAATTGATGGTATTCTGGGATAGTGACTTGACATGAATCATAGTTCTTGATGTTCCATGAGTATGATCTTGTGATAAATGATATTAAGAATGTTGAAGAAGCATTATATGTGAACGAATATGGTGGTACGCCATAGTTATAGTCATGAATGACATTGGAAGGGCATTTTAAGAATCAAATAATGTTTAACTTGTAGAAGTTTATTGATTATGATGTCTTGGGTGTTGTTAATGATATTTGGGAGTTGTTGATTATATGGAGAAAGTTGTAGGAACAAAGGAAATGCTGCCCAATTTTCGTTAGCCTTTTAGTCGCTTTAGTCTAGATTTCAGCATGTTCTCAATAAGCTAATTTTGTACAGATTCTCTTGAATGTAGAATCGCGAGCTCGGAAGGAGAACTCTTAGTCATTAAGAAGACATAAAGGTATGTGAGCCTAGTCCCCTTTTTCAAAAGCATGACTCTTATACTGTGATTTTTCCTCTATATTTCCATGATCTTTTTACACTCTAAAAGAGGAAAGTTAATGATTTTTAAGAGCTTCTTATGAAATAGAAATGAGATATGTTCTATGATAATGATGATATGATGAGTTTGATATTCTTATTTTTATGATTTCATGAATGTTGCTTCCTGTTGTTAGTCTCACCTCTTGTTTTTAGTTCCTTTAAGGTGAGACATGATGATCATGATTATTCCATAACATAATCGGAGGTTCCCGACCTTACGTCACTCCGATAGATTGATAGCTTTTGTTTGAGCTCCCATGCATGCATTGGTGTATGTATATGTAAGACTACACCGCGCCTATACGGCCGGGCAGCACCGCAATAGCTAGCGGCTTATAGATGATTACACCGTGTCTATATGGCACGGGCAGCACCACTAGTGGGCGGCATGAGATGACTATCCCGGACGCGGGCTAGTGATGACATATGACTCAGACAGCTTACTCATATCTGTATATATATGTTATAATATAGTTTTAAAGGTAAAAGTGAGCATACATGATTTCGCCTCAATAGGCAAGCAGTTACAGGTATCTTTTGCTTTCTATATTTCCTCATTATGTTACCATATATGCCGTACATACTCAGTATATTGTTCGTACTGACGTCCTTTTCTTTATGGACGTTGTGCTCATGCCCACAGGTAGACAGGGAGACGGTGCAGACGCTTAAGAGTTTACTCAGCCGTTGTACAAGAGCACCCCACTACTCCGGAGGTGCAACCATTGGTATATTCTTTTGTGTACATATTTGGGGCATGACGGGGTCCTGTCCTGTCCTGATGACTCCAGTATTCTGGTTAGAGGCTCGTAGATACTTATGTGTGGGTAGTAGATGTCTCATGATTACTACTGTGTATATTCGTATATCATTTTTGATAGCCTCGCAGGCTTATGTGCACAAAGGTACATGTATTTTGGAAATGATAATGATTGTATTATGACAAGTTCCGTGCTGAGAGTATTGTATATTTAGGAAGAGTTTGATGACATGTTTGATGGGTGGTGCTCGATAGGGTAGCTCCGGGTACCCGTCATGGCCCCTAGTTGGGTCGTGACAAACGTGGTATCAGAGTAGTTCTGTCCTAGGGTGTGTCTATGAGCCGTGTCGAGTAGAGACTTGTTTATGGGTGTGAAGCGCACCACACTTATAAACAGGACGTCACGGGGCATTTAGGAATGATGACCGTCTTTCTTCTTCATGGATCGTGCGAAAGAGTTATAATATAAGAATTTCCTTTTTTCTAACCGTGCATTATGTTTTCAGTAAAGTTGATGAGAGGAAAAGCTACAGTAGCCCAGAAGGTCAAGATAGTGGTTGAAGAGGGGATTGAAGGGGAGCCGTCTATGAATATGGAGGAGAGTGAACCCCAGAGTAAGGCCCTATTTCGGTTTTCCCATACTTTGCCCATTTTAGAGGATCAAAGGGGAGTCTCAACCTTAGCCGCAACACCCCCAGTTCCTCCACCAGATACCTCAAGCCAGGAGATAAGGCAGCCCATCCTTTTGCTGACCCAGTTAGTAGCGACTCAAGCTTAGCGGCAGGATGCGGGCCACGCTAATAGGAGTTAGAGGAAGAGAGTCAGGTTTTCAGGGTTTGATCATGAGTTTAGGGGCGCTCTGAGGCAGCAATTCTCTAGGTACTCAGTTCGTTCAACAACTAGTGCTCCTCCATAGTTTCCTGGACCCAGGTTTGATAGATCCACTTATTCTAGGCCACCGCAGAGTCTCAGAGTTTCCAGTTCTCAGATTCTGAGTGATTCCAATCAGGTGAGATCACCGGTACCATGATGTACTCAGTGTCGCAAGTTACATTGGGGATCGTGCCACTTGGACTTAGATATTTGTTATGCCTATGCTCGGCCAGGCCATTTCAGGCGCGGCTGCCCATGGATGCGCGGTAGAGATAATGTTCGACCTAAGGGATTAGTAGTTGGCTCTTCATCATTGGTATGCCCTCCGAGGCAAAGGCCGTAGATATTAGCAGGCTGTGATAGAGATCGAAGAGGAATGCCCAGTCCAAGTGGATCCCACCATCATGCCTATGCGTTAGCTGCGAGACAGGATCTTGAGTCTCCCCTGATATTGTCCCAGGTATATTGTCAGTATCCTCTTATGATGTGTATAAATCTATTGATTCCGGTTCTACACTGTCGTATATTACTCCTGATGTTGTTGACTGTGTTGAGGTGAAAATCGGAGCGAATCAAACAATTTGAGATGTCTATGCTTGTTAGTGACCCAGTGATAGCCAGAATTATGATCTATGAGTAACTAAAACTCCCCGAAGGTAGTTGATTGACATAGTGTGTATATATAAAAAATATATATAATGGAATATATATATATAAAGTATATATGTGTAGGTACAACTTATGAGACAAGCTTTACTACTTATATCCTTTTATGGTAAACAGTTTTGTGCTGCTGAGTTGCGTATTATATGTGTTTCGATATGTGTCCTATTAAGGCATGGGATGTGTTTTCTGGGCTATGTACAGGTTTGGGATTGTTATGTTTACAAGGGAAACTCTGCCGAAATTCTCACAGGAATCTAAAGGAAATTGTGCGAACAGTAGACAAAATTGCCGTGAGAAGAAGAGAGGACCAGCAACGAGTAATTAAGGACAGAGCTAGTAGTTAAAATGCAGGATAAACATAGCAAGTATGTATTAAACTAAGGGAATGATGAATAGGTTAGGATGGAATAAAGAACATGGGATGGGAGAATGGTGTGCTTGAAATAGAAAGAATTTTGTTATACTAAGGAGAATTAAAGAGATAGGCCTTCCAGAAGAAGTCGTAAGCAAGAAGAATTTGGTTAGCCCTTTTATGCTTTGGAAGATCGGATTATAAAATGAGCTTGATGTATATGTATATGCATGTAACACTGAATCAGATTATTAAGTTAGGCCATACCTGATGATTATAGTGGGAGAAAACTTTCATGCCACTATAAACTAGCCTTAGTAACCTCGGTGAGACCTCAAGGAAAGATATTAAAAGAGATGTGTTCACAAAAGCTCCTTGCCTGGAAATTGGTTGATAGTATGACCGTAGTTGTATCCTGTGTTGTAGTTCAGGTTATTTATCCAGGAATTTACTCGAACAGTTACATGACAAAAGTTGTTATTATTGATATGAAGGGAAGCGAAACCAAAATAAGGTTGATCAACGAAACAAAAGAACAATAAATGACGAATGCCCGATATGTGTGATGCGTGTAGTAGAAAAAAAAAAGACGTGTTGGAAATAGAGAAGGAAGGGCAAAAATGAGGCAAACAGAAGAAAGGTCTACTAGAGCAAAAACCTGATAAATAGAGGGTGGAAGAGAACCACACCCTATGGATATCTTAGCATTAAGTAGGAATGTTAATAGGTGCTATGGAGTGATTGAAATTTTGAATCTTACCGTGGGAATCCGTGGGAATGGTGTGAGTGATTAAATGATGACAAGGAATGTGGAACCAATTGTGGAGTAAGATATTTATACAGGAGGGGTGAGTTTACACGACATCTCTCCCAAGAATTTTAAAAGGGCCAAGCGTTACCATTATTAAAATGTTGAGATGGTGAGGGGACAATGCTCGCTATAAGCGGTGTGAGCGATCGAGGAGAAGAGTATGAAAGGATTGGCGTTGAACCTTAAGTTGCAGTTCAAAAAAAAAAAGAGGAGGGGTAGTCAATGGTACTTTGAAATATGCTTAGAACGATTGTCCTGTGGATGAAATCATCTAAGGAAAGGATGAGAGCTAAGACGGAAGAAGAAACAAGGTTTGGTTGTGAACGATCAATGGACTGATTTCATATGTATCTCGAGACAGTAACAAATGGAATTGCACCCCCGGTGAGTTACACTGTAAAGGTCCCAAGGAGTGATTATTGAGGAAAGGTGAGCCAAGAGAGGGCGAGGTTGTGGACGATGTGGTATAGGGAGTATAGAGCGAGTATGAGCTACATCGATGAAATGATTAATACGCAAGACGATCTAGGGGTCTTAAATAGAATTGAGGAAAAAAGCATAGTTCTAAAGGCAATTCCCTCATTGTTTGATAGTCGTGGCAACAAAATGGTAACCAAAAGAGACCATCAAAGAGGTAGCCTTCGATTTTCCGAGGCAACGTGGCCGCTGAAGGCGTAAGAATGAGATAATACAAGATATGGACCATGGAAGGGAAGACGAGCAGAGGACCCAACATGCAGTCGTACAGCAATAAGGTAGATTACGAGGTAGAGTTAAAGGATGAGCATATGACTGAAGAGCAGTATTAATCCCAAGAAGATACATCACGAGTACTTGCGGCTGTTCAAGCGTAAGGTAGACAAGTATAAAATGGTATTTCCATATAATAAGGGCTCATGCGAATGATTTTATAGCGAAGAGATACAGGCGATGAGAGTATGATTTGGATTAAGGGGGGAAGTGAATGATGGACTGAGATAGGAAGTCAAGTGAAATAGCCACCGCAAGCAAGTTACATGGATGCGAAGTTCCAATGTCGCGTAACAATTTAAAAAGCATTGTATAGGGAAAGTCTTAAAGGCCGAGTGCTTGACTCAAAATTTAGTAATGCCTTTGCTAACGGAAAGATGCGGGGCTAACAATAGGAGAGGATTGAAATGGAAATGAACTAATTGGAAGCATGTGAATATCTGATAGTAGCGACCTACAATGAAAAGGAACAGATATGTATGATCGTGTAGAAGAGGAAATGTATGGGTGATACGAGAATTTCAAGCTTAGAGTACTCAAACACGAAGAAATTGGGCCGCGCACAATAAGTAAATAAAGAAGATAGATTTAGGTGAGAAGCGGAAGCACAAGCGGTGTGGATAAAGAAGGAAATAAGGAGTAAACTTGTGTAAGACAATTTCGTGGTACTAGTCAAGAACGAGGATAAATCTAAGTCGAAATAGGCGTGGAAATTGTAAAGAATCATATAAGCTATCTATGAAAATTCATAAAAATGCTTGGTTCTCTACCAGTGTCTGAAGATCGATACATTTCGAGAGATTTGGGAAAGATAGGTCATTCTAGTAAACCTCTATTTTGGAATAAATCAATGGATAGAGCTCGTTTTCTAACTTCCCAAGGTATGTTGAGGACACGTGCGTTAAGCCTTTAAGAAAGATGAAAAGACCTGTAAGATGGCTTGGAATTGATATATATTGGTGGTCGCATAGAGCTTGCAAGAATGAGAAGGTATTAAACCATTGGAGTGCGGAAATTTCATTTCGAAAAGATTTGGGGAAGATTATTGAAAGATTTTATGAGAATTTCTTACTGCCCTCTCAAATGGTTTTGAAGTAGTGAAGGAAGAACTGATGTAAGCTTGATGAAGATATTAGGAAAGAACGTGAAAGTAGAAGAGATACATTGGGAAGCGAAAGAGGGTACGAAGTCCAAGTATACGCATTTATCTCCACTCCTAGAAGAGGTTCAAGATGAGACGCCATTGCCCCAGGTATGCAATGTAATGCTTTTAGTCGTGTGTGGACATATTGTGTGTTGTGATATCGTAGCCCTGAGTGGCATTGTTATTTTGGGTTCTTTGTGACAGGATGGTAGTGCAATATTATAGGGGTGCAAAATTTCCGTAAAAACTTGAGAGCTTAACATTCGAGGATGAATGTTCTTAAGGGGGGAAGAGTGTTACACCTCAAAATTTCATATCGTTGTGTCGTACATAGACTAACGTCAGCTTAAGGTCAACATGGAGTTCTTATGACATTAAGGAGGGTATTTGGTAATTTTAAAGTGTATGCGATAAGATTTTGAAGTTGTATGAATCGAAGGAAAGTGAGGTATAAGTCGCGTTTGGGGAACAGGTTTCGTAAGTATCAAGTTAGAGATTATTTAGTAAGGTCCTGTGAATGAGTTATAAGGATTTTTTAGATTGTTAATGAAGTGTTAAACAAGTGCTAAGAAAGTTCCATAAGGATTGGAGATCAAACGAATCGACGAGAATAAGTTAGGGAGAAAAATGGGTTATACGACCATTTATCCGGTCCGTATAACTTTATACGGTCCGTATAATGGTCCGTATAATAGTTTCATAATGGACTAGCCTCTGATGGACTTCTACGGTCACTTATATGGACCGTATAAAATTATACGGACCGTATAAGTGTCCGTATAAAACCATGTCGGGTCAGCTTTTTGCAAGTATATATATTAGATCCAAGTTCTTATTTTTCATTTCTCTCATTTCCTCCACACTTCTTGAGAGCTCCAGAATATTCTATACAACCTACTAACATAAATCCAAGGCATATCAAAGATCAAACATCATTAATCCAAGGAAATCAAGTGCAAGGATGCTCTCTAGGGTTGCTAGAGGCCAAGAAGCCCTTTGGAATTGAAGTTAGGGTTTTCTCACATGGAGTATTTTCATCCAAGGATCATTCTTATGTGATCAAAGGTGAGTTTCACATTTAATCCATGTTAATAAAAGTATTTGGTTGTAGAATAACTTGAATAAAGGAAAGGAGTAGAATATGATGCTCAAAAGTGGAATTAATGGTATTCTTGGATAGTGATTGACATGAATCATAGTTCTTGATGTGCCATGAGTATGATCTTGTGATGAATGATATTAAGAATGTTGAAGAAGCATTATATGTGAACGAATATGGTGGTACGCCATAGTTATGGTTATGAATGACAATTGGAAAGGCATTTTAAGAATCGAATAATGTTTAACTTGAAGAAGTTTATTGATTATGATGTCTTGGGTGTTGTTAATGATATTTGGGAGTTGTTTATTATATGGAGAAAGTTGTAGGAACAAAGGAAATGCTGCCCAATTTTCGTTAGCCTTTTAGTCGCTTTAGTCCAGATTTAAGCATGTTCTCAATGAGCTAATTTTGTACGGATTCTCTTGAATGTAGGATCGCGAGCTTGGAAGGAGAACTCTTAGTCATTAAGAAGACATAAAGGTATGTGAGGCTATTCCCCTTCTTTCAAAAGCATGACTCTTATACTACGATTTCTCCTCTATATTTCCATGATCTTTTTACACTCTAAAAGAGGAAAGTTAATGATTTTAAGAGCTTCTTATGAAATAGAGATGAGATATGTTCCATGATAATGATGATGATGATAATGATGATATGATGAGTTCGATATTCTTATTTTTATGATTTCATGAATGTTGCTTCCTGTTGTTAGTCTCACCTCATGTTTTTAGTTCCTTTAAGGTGAGACATGATGATCATGATTATTCCATAACATAATCGGAGGTTCCCGACCTTATGTCACTCCGATATATTGATAGCTTTTATTTGAGCTCCCTTGCATGCATTGGCTTATGTATATGTAAGACTACACCACGCCTATACGGCCGGGCAGCACCGCTAAAGCGGGCGGCTTATAGATGATTACACCGTGTCTATATGGCACGGGCAGCACCACTAGTGGGCGGCGTGAGATGACTATCCCGGACGCGAGATACCCGGACGCGGGCTAGTGATGACATATGACTCAGACAGCTTACTCATATCTGTATATATGTGTTATAATCTAGTTTTAAAGGTAAAAGTGAGCATACATGATTTAGCCTCAAGGGGCAAGCAGTTACAACTATCTTTTCTTCTTATGCTTTCTACATTTCCTTATTATGTTACCATATATGCCTTACATACTCAGTACATTGTTCGTACTAACGTCCTTTTCTTTATGGACGTTTTGCTCATGCCCACAGGTAGACAGGAGACGGTGCAGACGCTTAGGAGCTTACTCAGCCGTTGTACAAGAGCACCCCACTACTCCGGAGGTGAAACCTATTAGTATATTCTTTTGTGTACATATTTGGGGCATGACGGGGTCCTGTCCCGTCCTTATGACTCCGCATATTCCGGTTAGAGGCTCGTAGATACTTATGTGAGGGTAGTAGATGTCTCATGATTACTACCGTGTATATTCGTATATCATTTTTGAAAGCCTCGCAGGCTTGTGTGCACAAAGGTACATGTATTTTGGAAATGATAATGATTATATTATGACAAGTTTTGTGCTGAGAGTAATGTATATTTAGGAAGAGTTTGATGATAAGTATTATGGGTGGTGCTCGGTAGGGTAGCTTCGAGTACCCGTCATAGCCCCTAGTTGGGTCGTGACACAAACATATTCAGACTACTTGCAATTCAGAAAAATTGGCTAGAATTTACATTCGAGAGTTGGTTCATTTGCTTGGGTCGCACATTCTTATAACTTTATACATACTCCTTATTTTTTGCGTCCTATACAGAAAGAGTTGGGTTCTGGGGTGGAGCTTAGTATAGCATTCCACCCTCAGTTTGATGATCCATCCGAGCGGGCTATTCGGGCACTTAAGGATATGTTACGGACCTGCGTGATTGGTTTTGGTGGTGATTGGGATCAGGTTTGCCTTTTTGTGGGGTTTTCTTACAATGACTATCATCATCCGAGGCTCCATAGGCAGGAGATGTCGATTTCCAGTTGATTTGCTCGATGCGTTTGAGCTTGTGTACAGACTTATTACGAGATTGTCTTTGGATAGAGTTAAGACATTTCAAGGGAGATTTCTCACAGCTCTGAGTAGACAAAAGATTTATGCAGATAGGAAGCTTCGTGACTTGGAGTTTATGGGTATTGAGTTGATTTTATTGAAGGGTTCACTCTTAAAGGGGGTGATGAGGTTTGCGAAGAAGGGAAAGTTGAGCCCTAAGTGCATTGGTCTTTTTAAGATTGGTCAGTGTATTAGTGAGGCAGCCTACAAGTTTGGCTTTGCCTCCAAGTCATCGGTTGTTCACCCTGTGTTTCACATTTCCCTGTTGTAGAAGTACCAGTCGGATGGTTCTCGTGTGATTCAGTGGGTTTCAGTGTTGCTTGATCAGAATCTGACTATTGAGGAAGGGTCAGTTGCTATTTTGGGGAGACGGATTTATGGAGTAGGTATCCCTAAGTTTTCAGTAACGATGGTATGTCCCTTTTTCTTTCATGTTCCAGGACGCACATATGTTTAAGTGGTGGATGATGTAACGACCCATTAGGTCGTTTTGGCACTTTCGACCATTCTACCCCTTTTGACCTTTCCCCTAGCTTCATTATGATATATTTGACTTGTCGGGATGGGTGGTGCTATTCTAGAGGGCCATCGAATGTGATTTGAGTGAGAACATGAGATTTTTGGAAGTTCATAAGTTTCGGGTTGACTAAAGTCAACATCGAGGGAAATTGTGTCGTTTGGGAATTTTGTCAGTTTCATTAGCTCCGAAAAGTTGAATATAGCCTGGTTGTGCATTTGGTTCAGTTCTCGGGGGTCTTGGGGGGCATTTTGGACATTTGATTGGAAATTTTATTTTTGGCCGTTCAGGGTGACTTGGCCAACGAGACCTTTTTTGGGAATTCTGAGTGCGTGAATGAGTTTGTAGCATGTTTCTATGTGCGGTTGTATATTTGGTTTGTATCGGGGATGTTCCAGGAGAGTCTCGAGATTTTGGGGAGTGAGAGTCAAAAATAAGATTTTTTGCTGGTTCTGGTGTACTCGCCCTTGCGAGCCTCTGTCCGCCCCTGTGTTGTCGCTCCTGCGAAAGGAAGCCCACAGGCGCGAGATTTGGGAAATGACGTTGAGTCTCACTGTAACGAAGATATATTCGCAGAAGCGGAGTCGCCCCTGCGTGGATTGGTCCGCAGGCGCGCACCTCCAAGATCTTAAGTGACTTCGCCCCTGCGGTCTATTGTTCACAGGAGCGGACTCGCGGGTACGAGGAAAGTTGCGCATGTGAGCTATTCGCTGAACAGGTTTAGATATTTATTCCCCATTTCGTTATTAGACCTTTCATTCACATATTTGGAGTTTAGGAGCTCGACTAAGGGTGATTTTTGAGAGATTCTTCAAGGTTCCTCAAGCGGGTAAGTTCCTAATCACTCCTTTATCATTATATCATCTAATATAATGGAAATTCATGCTAGAAATCATGATTTAGGAAGGGGAATTGTGGGTTTTGTAACCCTAACTTAAAAGACTTAGATTCTCTCAATTGAGTATGAAAATGATGATAGTTGTAATGCCCCATTTGGCCGTACGATACTTTTGACCTTGTTGACTTTTTTTTAGCTTCATTAGCTTATATTAGACTTGTCGGGATAGGAGGTACGATTTCCAAGGTCATCGGGTGAATATTAGATTGGTTTTTGTGATAATAAGCCTTAAAGCGAAAAATGTTTTGACCCAAAGTTGACTGTTGGGTAAACAGACCTTTTTTAGAAATCTGTTAGTTTTGAGAGGTCCGGATGGTCATTTGTGACTTGCGAGTATGTTCGGTTCATTTCCCAATGCATTAGAGTGCATTTTGAGACCTGAGTTGAAAAGTTAGTTTGGGGGTATTAGGGGTTGAGTTGGTCAACAAGGCACCCGCTGGAAAATGTGAGGCCCTTTGGTGGGTTTGTAGCGCGTTTTTATATGTGTTTGCATGTTTGTTTTGTATCTGTGTGGCCTCGGGTGATAGTCGGATTTTGGGTTGAGATTGGTAAAAAATAATAATTTTCTGGTGACTGGTGTCCGCCGTAGCAGCACCAGTACCGGAGCAGCGGCATCGTCGTGGCGATGCCCCTGCCACAATAGCGGCTTAGTGTAATGTGGGGTGACCGTCGAGCTGTCATGTCACCGCGGCAGTGGTTCCGCCGTAGTGGACTGCAGACCGCTGTAGCAGTCGATGGGGACTTAAATGCCTTAAATCCTTTTTAAAACCCTATCACTCCTCATTCATTACAGTCGGTTCTAGAGCTATTTTGAGAGCAAAACAGGAGATTCTGAGGAATTCTTTATTGCGGTAAGTTCATCAAACCCTATTCTTCATTTATGATTCATAATCCACCATAGAAACTCCCTAATTCAAGTTAGAGTCTTCTAATAACATAAGGATTAAAGAGGATTTTTGGGGTTTCTTTCTGGAATGAACTTTATATTATCAAACCTTGATTTGTTGATGGAATAAGCTTATATTAGTATTGAATTGGTGGGTAATAACTATATGAACATGAATCCTTCATTATTAGTAACCAACTTATGAATTTGAGAGTTAGGGTTCATACCCAAAATTGGGGGTCTCACTTTAAATACGATTTTAGCTTAATATTGAGTTTTTTTAGGAATTGATTAGTGGGTTTTGATCACTTAGATTTGAATTGCATGTTTCACTTTCGAATTTAATGTTTTCCCTTGTGGGCCCATTTCCCCAAATTTCATAGACTTAACCAAATTAAAAGACTAGCAATATGGGTATTGTTCTTCATGATAATCTAGATTACGTTATAAATTGATCTGGAGTATTTGGAGGCATGAAGGAAGGGCAAGGCGCTCGCGTGATTTGGTTGGATTCCTATTCGGCACTCCAAGTAGGTTATAGCTTACCTTTGTGGTTAGACTCCGGTTAACGACTCGTATGTAGTACTAGCGAATTGTTGGAGACATCATGTGAACCTTCGGGTATGAAGTTTGGGATGAAATTCTTAGGTTGGTACTATTGTGACTTGTGTGTTCGGGCTCGTGGCTTGTAGAATCCCTAGGCTTATGCTTGGCTTTTCTTATGTGAATTGGTGCTTTCTATGTATTATGGGACTAGTTGGAAGGAAAGATTCATGTGGTACTTGTACTATGATGGTTGTCCTTATATGAATTGACTGGAATCCATATGTTATTTATGATATTCTCATTGCATGACATACTTTCTCATATCCATGACATATCTGTCTTGATCTTGATATTGGGAGATGGTGATGACGGAGGTAATATGATTCATGCGACATTACTATATATGCGTAACCATCTCTATGTTGTGTGATACGGAGTGGTTACCAATGATATTAGATGGTGGAGGAGTCATTCTAGGTTGTGTGATATGGAATGACGGTACATGGACTTAGCGGTCCCCCATGGGTCATGACTGTCGAGAGGTGGACATCGTCCCCCCGAAGCATGTGTGTATCATTGCATTGCATTCCATTTGCATACACATATTGTTATTTGGATTGATAAATTCGAGTTATTAGGCGATTATTGGGTTATGTTTAGCTTCGTGAAATATTTGAGACATCGTTTGGTAATTGATTGTACTACTTGGACTTGTTGACTTCTATATGTCTGTGAGCATGATCATCTTTCCATTTCCTAGTTTGCATGCGTGATCTAACTGTTATCGGCCTATGATGCTTACTCAGTATCGTGTTTTGTACCGATGCTACCTTGCTGTACTCTTTTTATGAGTGCTGAGTACGTTGTCGGAAAGAGTTCCACCCTTCGTGACTAATCTCGAGGCCCGATTCACTAGCATCCAGGGTAAGCACTTGGAAGATCTGTAGCCCAGATGGCTACTCTTTCATTACTTGTCTTATTTCTATCCTTGAGACGGTATTTATCTGTGAGACTATGCATTCAGACTTCATCTATGTAGTAGCTCTTATACGACTCCAGATTCATTTGGGCATGTATTATTCCGCACTTATTATTACTTTTATGTCATACTTATTTATATTATGGTTGGGAGTTGATTTCATTTATTTTTTTTAGGTGTTGGTTAAGGGACAAGTTCGCCTACCGAGTTAGGAAAATGGTAGGTGCCCGCATGTTTGTAGAGTTGGGGCGGGACAAGTTGGTATCAGAGCCTTAGGTTACCCGGTCTATAAGTACAAGAGCAAGTCTAGTAGAGTCTTGCGGATCGGTACGAAGAGCTCCGTACCTATATGCCAGAGGCAATAGGACTTTAGGAAACTTCCATTTCTTTCATTCCTTCGAGCTACTTCATTTAAACTAGTATCTCGTCGATTCCAATTAGTAGCTGAATTTCTTTATCTTAATCATCCACGAATGGTGGGAATTCGTCCTTAATTTCTTATGTGATTGGTTTCGTTATGATGTGGCTATTATGGTATGAGATGTGTCATCCTCATTCGGATGCGTGACCAAGTTCAGTTTCTAGTTATGGCTTGAGGATTCAGTTGAGTGGCATTGTGGTTAAAATTAGTTTTAAATTGAGGTTAAAATTAGTCGAGTGCGACCAGTAGATAGGGGCCAGGGTGAGTCCCAAAGTGAGGGCCCATCTCAGTCCTCTCAGAGCCCTTCCATCCCAGCGGACCCCAGAGGGGCTACAGCTACAGTACCTCCAGTTCCTTCTCATGATGCATCAGGCTAGGAGATGCGAAACGCTATTCAGTTATTAACTCAGTTAGTCAACGTCAGGCTCAGCGACAGGGCACGTTTATTGGTTATGTTGATAGGGCTGTTAGTGCCAGGGTTTGAGACTTTATCAATTTGGACCCTCCACTATTATTTGGATCAAAACTAGATGAGGACCCACCGAATTTTATAGATCGGATGCTGAGGACATTGAGGGTAATGCATGCTTCTGACACTGAGTCAGTAGAGTTGGCCTCTTATCGCTTGCGAGATGTTGTTGTCCAGTGGTATGAGACTTGGGAGTTTTCTAGAGGGACTAATGCACCCCAGCAGTATGGCAGGAGTTCACCGAGGTCTTCCTTTGATATTATTTGCCAGCGGAGGCCCGATTGGCTCGATTTAATAGATTTCTGAATTTACGCCAGGAAAATATGAGTGTGCGGGAGTACGCCTCTTCTCTTTAACTCACTAGCCAAGTATGCTCCCACGATTGTAGCTGAGATGGAGGATCGGGTACACCAATTTGTGATTGGACTTGGGCCGCACTTGATTAATGATTGCATGACGGCCTCACTTCAGGAGGGTATGGATATCTCTCATATTTAGGCATATGCTCAGGGTTTAGAGCAGCAGAAGCAGCAGCAGCGAGCTGATCGAGAACGTGGTAGGGGCTAGAGCAAGAGAGCTAGATCTTCTCAGTCTTTTGGTGAGTACCGGGGTGGTCATAGACAGCAGTTCCTAGGCGTTCAGCCTATTAAGCGGCTAGTGCGCCTTCATAGTTCCCAGGATCGAGATTTGATAAACCTACTTATTCTGGGCCAGGCCAGAGGTCCAGGGCTTCTAGTTCCCATTTCATAGGTGATTCTAGCTAGATGAGGCTATCTCTACCACGATGCGCTCAGTGTGGTAAGTTGCAAGATGAATAGTGTCGTTTGGGTTAAGATGTGTGTTATATCTGCGATGAGCCAGTGTCACGACCCAGCTAGGGCCATGAAGGGTACCCGAAGCTAACTACCGAGCACCACTCATTCTATTACTCGTCATACTTATCCGGTATTCATTTATTATTCTCACACTTCTAATCATAGGGCAAATCATTATCACTTCCACGAACATGTCTACTTTTATATACATAAGCCTTTCGGCTATCAAAATGATATACAGAAATACAATGTAGTCATCATGGGACATCTACTACCCACACAAACGTATCTACGAGCCTCTACTAGAGTACTAGACATAAGGACGGGACAGGACCCCATCGTGCCCAAATATGAACACAAAATAATATCTCAAAATAGCACCTCCGGAATAATGGAGTGCTCCTGTAAATCTGTTGATAGCTCCTATGAATCTGGGCCACCTCCCTGTCTACCTGTGGGCATGAACACAGCGTCCAAAAAGAAAGGACGTCAGTACGAACATTGTACTGAGTATGTAAAGCATAAACAATAATAATATATCGATGAAATAAGGAGACATCAAGTAAGGAACAACCTGTAACTGACTGTCACTTAAGACTGAATAATGCATGCTAACTTACTTCATAAACACCATCATATCATGTATGTATATATAAGCTGTCCGACGGTATAGGTACGGTGTGATCATCATTAGCCCACGTCCAGGCCTCCCGCGTTCGGGGTAAACATCTCATGCCGCCCACTAGTGGTGTCTGCCCATGCCATCTAGACATGGTGTATATGCTGCCCGCCTTAGCGGTGTCTGCCCGGCCATATAGGCGTGGTGTAATCTCATCATCATACGCTCATCATAATGCATGCATAAGAACTCAAAGACAATTATGACTCCATCGGGGTGACGTAAGGTCAAGAACCCCCGATTTCACTATGGAGTATTCATAAGCATTTTGCCTCACCTTGAAGGAACTAGCATTATAAGGTGAGTGTAGCACAATGAACAATATCAAAGAATCATCATTAGGATATTTAAACTTAGGCTCATCGTCATCATTATCGTTCCCATAACGTATCTCTTATCTCTATCTCATAAGAAGCTCTTCATCAACATTGGCTCATAATTTCCGGAATGTAAGAGGGTCGTGGAGAATAATGAAAGTCATCTTATAATATTCATGCCTTAGAAAAGAAGGGACTGGCCTTATATACCTTTTCGTTTAGCTACTTTATCACTTGAACGTTCCCCTCCAATATTCACGTTTTTACCTTCAAGAGAGTTCGTACTAATATTAGATAATTGATAACATAAGCATGCTTGAACTAAAGCTAGAGAAAATTGGACAGCATCTCCTTTGTCTATACAACTTTCTCCATATCATACATCAACTCCCAAATGTCAATAATAACATTCATCATATCATAATCAACAACCTTCATTCACCCCACATTGTTCAAGTCTCCTAATTTCATTTCAAATCATCCATAACCATGGTTATATTACAACATTACATTCATCCTCATATAACGTTTATCCCATGTTCTTAATATCATTTATAACATAGTTATAATCACAACAAATCAAGAATCATGACTCATATTAAGCTACTACTCAAAAATATCACGATTCTCATTTTGTGACCCATTTTCTATTTCCTTCCATAATCCAAGTCTTTCAACCTCTCAATACTCTATATAACATGAATTGATCATAAAACTTACCTTTGATAGTATGAGAATGACCTTTGGATGAAAATACTTCTCTTGAGAAAAACCCTAGCTTCAATCCAAGGAGATTTCTTGTCTTGTATGAACCCTAGTGAGCTTCTTGCACTTGATTTCCTTGGTTTGATGAAGTTGATCCTTAATTTCTCTTGGATTCTTGTAGATGAAGTGTGGAGAGAGTTCTAGAGGTTTCTTGAGGTGTGGAGAATGTTGGAGAGAAAATGAGAAATGAGGGAAATAAACTTGGGTCCCTTATTTACACTTAAAAATCTGTCCCGACCAAGTTATACGGGCACACATACGGTCCGTATAACTTATACAGTCCATATGTGTGACCGTATAATGGTTCCAGTGGACACCCCAATTCGGGGCAAGTTATATGGTAAGATATACGTTTGATCCACAACTTCCCGAAACTTGTTCTCGGCGACCCGTTTGATCTCCAATCCTTATGGAACCTTCTTAACACTTGTTTTACACTTCATTAACAATCTAAGGGGTGTTATAACTCTTTTTTAAGACATCATTAAGTCAACATTAACTCAGTAATTTGTAAATCCTTTCCGAAACACAACGTATACTTCGCCTTTCCTAACGAACTTTCTTCTCTTGCCTTAAACGTCTTTGGAATCTTAATGAGAACCATTTAGTACTACTTCTTACTTGTAGAAACATCCTATACTTCTTTCCCTGCATTAATCTATTCACTGTGCAATGACATGAATTTTTTCGACATGTAACAGCCAGGCCACATTATGCGAGATTTTTCGTCGAGAGGTGGTGGAGGTGTAGTTCAGCCGACAGGATCTGCGGCTGGTTCTTCTTCAATGGTGTACTTTATGAGGCAAGGCTCTCAGACATCAGCTGGACACGGTAGAGGCAGAGGTGGGGCATCCAGTTCGAGTGGTCCTTAAACCGCATCTATGCATTGGTTGGTTACCAGGATCATGAGTCGTCACCTGATGTTGTTACAAGTGTATTATCAGTATTCTCCCATGACGTGTATGCATTGATAGACCCAGGCTCTACTTTATCATATGTCACTCCTTTTATTACTGGTAAGTTTGGGATAGAACCTGAAATGATTAGGCCTTTTGAGGTGTCTACACCTGTTGGAGATCCGGTGATAGCTAGACGAGTATACAAGAATTGTGTAGTTATAATTTCCAATCGTCATACTGTGGCAGACTTGATTGAGTTGGACATGGTGGACTTGATGTTATTATGGGTAAGGACTGGTTGGCTTCTTGTTATGCTAACGCTGATTAAAAAACAAAGATAGTCCGATTTCAGTTTCCAGGAGATCCAGTCTTTGGAAAGGAAAGGTAGTACAGCTTCCCCGAGAGGTGGGTTTATTTCCCATATCAAGGCAAAGAAAATGATCACAAAGGGTTGTATTTATCACATTGTTCGAGTCTGAGATACAGAAGTAGAACCACCGACCCTTCAGTCAGTTCTGGTGGTTAATGAATTCCACCATGTGCTTCCAGACGAACTTCCAGGCATTCCGCCTGAACGGGAGATTGACTTTGCTATTGATATGCTACCAGATACTCAGTCGATATCTATTCCCCCTTATAAGATGGCCCCTGCTGAGCTGAAGGAATTGAAGGAGCAATTGAAATATTTGCTCGAGAAGGGATTTATCAGGCCTAGTACGTCGCCATTGTGAGCACCAGTGTTATTCGTAAGGAAAAAGATGGCTCACTGCAAATATGTATAGATTACAGACAGTTGAATAAGGTGACGATAAAGAACAAGTATCACTCCCGAGAATTAATGATTTATCTGATCAGTTGCACAGTGCCAGATTTTTTTCAAAGATAGACTTGAGATCATGTTATCATCAGGTCAGGGTTAGAGAGAAAGATATTTCGAAGACAGTGTTCAGGACCAAATATGGTCACTTTGAGTTTCTTGTGATGTCTTTTGGGTTGACTAATGCGCCAGCAGTATTTATAGATTTGCTAACCGCGTATTTAGACCATTCTTAGATCAGTTTGTGATTGTATTTATCGATGCTATTCTAGTCTACTCTCGATCAGAGGCTGAGCATGCGGATCATTTACGTGTTGTGCTTAGGGTTCTTCAGGATAAGAAGTTGTATGTGAAGTTCTCCAAATGTGAGTTCTAGTTGAACTCCGTGACTTTTCTTGGACATGTTGTATCAGATAAAAGCATCAAGGTTAATACTCAGAAGATAGAGGCCGTGAAGACTTGGCCTAGACTCACAACACCGACGTAGGTTCATAGTTTTCTAGGATTGGCAGCATATTATAGGAGATTTATAGAGGGTTTCTCCTCTATTTCAGCGCCATTGACGAAATTGACACAGAAGGCAGCTAAGGCCTCATTTTTTTGCACTTAATGGAGGTCTGAATCTGAATGGTTCAGACCTTAGGCCATTAAGTGCATTTGTTTACATTCAGATCTAGCCACTTATTTGGTCTGAATAGGTCTTAATCATTAAAATCTTGAACAGAGTCTTAATATCATTAAGTGGTATTTTTGCATGGATAAATTTTACCACCACTCTATCTACAACCATTAGCTCCACCCCCGCCTCTCCCAACTACACCCCACCCCCCACCCTCACCCGACCACCACTAATTACTTCTTCCATCACAACCACCCGCCCCTCCCCCCAACCTCCCTCCACCCTGCCCCCCACCACCCACCCCATCACCACCAACCACCTCTGCCGTCACAACTAACACGCCACCACCAATGTCAACCACTACCACCCTGACCCTACCAACCCCCAACCCCACCACTACTACCCTACCCACCTACCTACCTCTACCCACCAACGACCCCCCACCACCCACCCCTGCCCACATAAATATTTTATTTTTTTATCAAATTAATTCTATTCTATTAGATTTATATTTTTTTTCTAACGTTTAGTTACTTTTAGTTGAATTATAGATTTATTATGTTTGGATAAATACATTATGCACATTTAGATGTTGAAAAACAAACAGTCTTAATCATTCAGTGTTCAAATCTAGAGAAAGCATCTTAATCATTCAGATGTGCATTCAGATTCAGATGTCTTAATCTTAATGAAAATAATAAGTTTCAGTGGATAGACGCTTGTGAGCGGAGCTTTCAAGAGTTGAAGAACAGACTGACTTCAGCACCTGTTTTGATACTTCTAGAGGGATCAGAGGGTTATGCTATTTATTGTGACGCTTCGGGCATCGGATTGGGTTGTGTGTTGATGCAGCACGGTAAGGTTATTGCTTATGCTTCAAGGCAGCTGAGGAAGCATGAGAAGAATTATGTGACCCATGATTTGGAGTTAGCTGTGGTGATTCATATACTTAAGGTTTGGAGACATTATTTATATGGTGTTCACATCGATGTTTATACGGATCATAATAGTCTTCAATACATATTTAAGCAGAAATAATTGAATTTACATCAGAGGTGATGGTTGGAGCTGTTGAAGGATTATGATATTGATATTTTATGCCATCCGAGGAAGGCGAATATAGTAGCCGATACCCTTAGCCGCAGGTCCATGGGTAGTTTGTCTTACTTGCTAGAAGAGAAAAAAGAGCTAGCGCGCAAGCTTCATCAGTTAGCTAGCCTAGGAGTTCGATTATTGGACTAAGGTGATGCATGAGTTACAGTTCAAGCTATGGCGACATCATCCTTAGTAGCTGAGGTTAAAGAACACCAGTATGAGGATCCTTCTTTAATTCAGTACAGGTAAACAACCCCACAGAAAAAGAAGTCACCCTCTGAGATTTCCATAGATGGGGTCCAGAGGTATCGAAGTAGATTGTGTGTTTCGGATGTTGCAAGGTTGCATCTGCAGATTATGGCAGAAGCTCATTATTCCCATTATTCTATTCATCCAGGGTCGATGAAGATGTACCACGATATCAGAGAGTTTTATTGGTGGAATGGTATGAAGAAGGATATAGTGGAGTTCGTGGCCCAATGCCCCAATTGTCAGCAGGTAAAGATTGAGCATCAGAAGTCTGGTGGGTTATTGCAGGATATAGAGATTTCGACTTGGAAATTGGAGGCAATTAACATGGATTTTATTACAGGCTTACCTCATTCCCAGCGCAGTTTTGACTCAACATGGGTGATTTTTGATAGGCTCACGAAGTCAGCACATTTTCTACCTGTCAGGACTACTTATTCCGCTGAAGATTATGTGAAGCTATATATTAAGGAGATAGTGTGACTTTATGGTGTTCCAGTATCAATTATTTCAGACAGAGATGCACAGTTTACAGCTAATTTTTGGAGATCCTTCTAGAAGGGTTTGGGAACACAGGTGAACCTCAGTACAGCATTTCATCCCCAGAGAGATGGGCAGGTTGAGCATACTATTCAGACTCTCGAAGATACGCTATGAGCGTGTGCGATAGAATTCGGAGGTAGCTAGGATGATCATTTTCCACTTATTGAGTTTGCATATAATAATAGCTACTATTGCATATGAGGCCCTATATGGGCAGAAGTGTAGATCCCCTATCGGATGGTTTGAGGTCGGAGAATCAAAGTGATAGGGCCTGATTTGGTTCAGCAGGCGGTGGAGAAGGTTAAACTCATTCAGGAGAGATTGCTAACAGCTCAGAGTGGTCAGAACTCTTATGTAGATAACAGACGACGAGACTTGGAGTTCCAGGTAGATGACCGGGTGTTTCTGAAGGTATCACCTATGAAAGATGTTATGAGATTCGGTAAGAAGGGCAAGCTTAGTCCTAGATACATTTGCTGCACCGTGCGAGAGCAGGCCAAGTAGCCTATGAGTTGAATTTACCT
>NC_081345.1:8299323-8392674 GCF_029784015.1 Lycium ferocissimum | reverse complement strand
TACGGTTATATGACACATTCGGGTCATCAAGCTTCCAATTTCGGGTAGCGGAACAAACATGCCAAGGTTTATGTCATAACCTTCCATGTCATCACTTACTTTCTTCCCTCGTACGTAAAGCCCGTATAAAGAATTTCATCTTCCTATGACTTGGCTCTATCGCACGATCTAAGACAGGAAGAATGTCAACAATCCCTAGATGCCCCGTAGCCTCCTATTTATAAATGCGGCGCGCTTCACACCATAAACAGGACTGCGGACACGACTTTGCGAGACAACCCCTAGGACGGACACTGCTCGATACCACTTTCACGCCCCGGTTTACTAGGGTGTGATGGGCACCCGACCCACATTCGGATCGAGCGAACCCGGCGACTCTTATTACAAACATAATCTCTCGAATTCTTAGTCAAATGAAAATGACAAATACGACAAATACTTTCGGAACTATTCTTTTTCTTGTACTCAAGTCAACGGAATCTGTAATCATATGGAACTTATTATACAATACAGAATGACAAATCGGCTGATGGAGCCGTTTACAAAACTGACATTCTATACCCACGACTCTGTCTGCAAAGTCTCTAACAAATAATCAGAAAACATAACACACAGGCTCTGACTCGGCAGCACTCCAGGAACAAATGGAGCTTGCCAACGCCACTGAAACATCTTCTATAACGTCTTACTGCTCATACGGGTGTACACACGCGGCATGAAACGCAGCCCCCGAAGAAAGGGGGGTCAGTACGGAAAATGTACCGAGTATGTAAAGCGGAAATGAAACCAATATAATCATAGTCAGGAACAAGAGTACGAAAATGTAAGCATCGGAACCACGACGAATGGGAGATAAAAAGTTATAGCTAGCAGAGTCATGCTCGGAGTCGGAGATCCAGAAATATAACAAACGGGACTATAGTCAGAGTCCGAAGTACAAAAGGTGAGTACTTTATCCGAGACCTCAGAAAACGAAATGCCAAAATATAAATAATGCATGTCAGATCATATAACATCATATGAACATATAACGTGTCCGCCCCTCGATAAGGGACTCGGTAGGCGAAATCACGTATAACAAAATCATATATCATATGTGCAAATAGCGTGTCCCGGCCCTTTGTTGGGGGACTCGGTAATATAGAATCATGCATGTCGAAATCATGTATCATGTATGCATAACGTGTCCGACCCTCTCTTGCGGGTCTCGGTGAATAATCATCATGTGCCATCACGGCCGCCATCCCGTATCATCATATCACAAACATACACGGATAACGTGTCCCGCCCGCAAGTACGAGGGACTCGGTGATTAATGCGGAGAAGTGCGCACGAGATCATATCCGGCCGGGCTCGGTGAAAAGACATACCGTGACTTGCGAACGAGAAGTGAGTGCGAGAAACATATGCATATAAATCAAACCTCGATAGACAATCCAAATAGAAAGTCATAGGATGTACCTTTCGTAAGTTGCGACGGATTATGTCAAAACGAATTCCGAGATTGTTCGTACATATCAAACATACCATGGGATTCAACGGAATAGTCGGAATGGTCGTGCTTTAACAAACGAACAATTCAAATGACGGATCATCTTAAAGAAGTCGGACGTCGTCATAGCGTACATGTATGCCCTTTTTTGGGGATGGCACGATTAAGTATATCAAATCATGTTTTTAGGATCGTAGCACATATCAAATTGTATTATAGCCTCTATGGAATGGTCGAACGTCTTGTCGAATATTCGTAACAGTTACTTAATCGGAATGCTTATATCAGAAGACTTATATCAGAATAGTTATGCCAATATTCTTGTATCAAAATATTTGTATTAGAATGCTTGTATCAAAATACTTATATCAGAATACTTATATCAAAGTACTTATATCATAATACTAATAGTAAAATACTTTTATCGAAATATTTATAATAGATTACTTTCTTATGATTCCTTATATCAAGCCTTATACACTTATCCCGAATATTCGTATCAGAGCGCGTATATCGGAATACTTATCCCAAAATATTCTTAAAAATACTTATATCAAAATACTTATATCAAAATGCTTATAACAGATTACTTATGTCAGAATACATATATCAGAATCCTCGTAGTTGAGTACTTTTATCAGATTACGTATATCAAAATATTCGTATCAAAATACTTGCATTCAAATGCTTATATCAGCGTTACCAGATACTTATAACAAACTCGCAACGATAGCCAAAGGTTTTCATAAATTTTCGTATGGAAATAAGACAAATAGAACTTTACAAATGGGTCTCGGGGATTGCGGGCCCACCTCGGGTCAAGTCGAGGTGGCATACGTAAATTTACGAACATTAGGCTCTATGGAGTCACCGGTGAAGGTCTTAGGGTAGTTCGGTTCCTTTTATGAAAGTTTTGGGTGTTTAAGTTATTTTTCCAATAAAGTATAGAAAATCTAATTCAATTATATTGAATGAAAAAGGCCAAATTCGGACTCGGATTTCTAAGAGTAGAACCGTCCCCGAGACTAGTAATCAAGCCTATTACAACTAGGACATGCCAAAGAAAGAAGAGGTAAGCCTTACATACCTTTTCCGCTTCTTAGGCTTCTCCAAATTCGGTTCCAAATTCTTCAAAATCTACAATTGGTCACAAATACCAAATATTGATTATAAGCCTTTAGGAATTTAATCTTAAATCAATACTTGTCTACGAAATTTGGGCAAAGATCTCCCCTATACATACAACATCCCTAGATTTTAACTCGGCCAAAATATCAACAACCATACCAACAACAATACCAACAATTTCATATCAAACTAGAATTAAATTCATTCTTAAACTACTCCCAAAACACCCAATATACATTCGGATACTAATGCTTGTATACACTTCTTTATTTCCATATATCCATAATATGACAACAATAACTACAGCCAATCCTCCGATATTCCGGCCCCACAAAACTGCCCATAACAACCATAAAACAAGTCCCCAAAATATCATCGCAAAAACAGCCACGAATATCATACTAAACAGCTCCTAAATATTGTCACAAAATAGCCACGAAAATTATGTAAAACAGCCCCAAAATATGGTTACAAAACAGCCACGAAAATTACATAAAACAGTATTTAAATATTGTTACAAAACAGCCCGATATACGCTTTGTATACAATATCTTTATACACTTTATTCTCCCAAATTCAAGAACAACAACTTATCAAAAACATCAACAACAATATCAACAACTATTATACATCATAACTCAACTAACTTCATCCATTTAATCCACCTAAAACAGCCCCTTAATCCGTAAATCCCAACAAAACAACAAGAAGTTTATAACGCTATTTTCTCCGTTCTAATCCGTTAAAACTCTAAATAAACTTGTTAACAATGAAAAAGGGACCTTATTCTTACCTTAAGTATGCAGCAAACACTTCAACAATCTTCTTCTTGGCTGATTTTTAGCTCAAATTGAAGGCAACGCGACGACAACACTTTTCTCTTCATGAGCTTCGCGATTCGGGGCTTAGATTTTGATCAAAATTGATTTCTCTCTAAATTTCTCCTCCCTCTTCTCTCTCTAGAATGTTCTAAAATTTTATGGGTGTGTTTTGGTCTGAAATGTGGAGAGAAGACCGAAATTTTTCATTATATGACAATAGAAATGGGCACGACCCCGAATTGAAATCGGGTTGGGCCGAATTCACTGTTCATCTTGACCTTTCTGCCTTAAAACGTCCATATCTCCTTGTACCAATGTCTCCTGGGAACTCACGACCTATGGTTGGAAAGCTAATTCAATTATCTACAACTTCTATTTCTGGTATTTTTCCAAATTCCAAACTTATAATGCCCTTTTTGCCCCTCAAAGTCAGGTCACCCGAAAACGTTTTCTTAAAAATATTCGTTTGGAGGGCTTCGACTTGATTTGGCCCAAGGGTCCTTCATGAGTTGTGTTTAACTTTACATATGTGATTCATATGACTTTTTCAGATGTTCCAAAAAAAGATCTCGATGTGTGGGCCCCACCTCAGTTTACAAATAATCCGACGTTCAAAAATACGAGATACAACACTATCAACGTGAGTTTAAATTATGTAGCAACAACATGATTGTCAATTCAATTTTTTTTTTTTTTTTTTTTGAGGAAGCACGTGTCACGCTCATGCTCTGAAAATGCGGGATATAACAGTGAACATGAAGCTCTTATGACATGAAGGAGAGTAATTGGTAGTCTAAAGTGTATACTACAAGATTTTCAAGTCGTATGAACCGGTGAAACTAAATTCGTCGAAGGAAGTGAAGAGTAAGTTGTATTTTGGAAGGTTTCGCAATTATTGAGTTAATATGTACTTAGTAATGTCTTGAGAAGGAGCTATAGGGATCCTTAGATGGTTAGAATTGTTATACAAGTGCCAAGAAGGTTCCATAAGGATTTGAGATCAAATGAGTCGACGAAAATAATTTCAGAAAATATGAGTTATACGACCACTTATATGATCTGTATAACTTTATACGGTCCGTATAAGGGTCCGTATAACAGTTCCAGAGAAGGTCATTCACTGGTAGTATTAAACGGTCACTTATACGGACCTTATAAGTGTCCGTATAACTCAATCGGGTCAGATTTTTCTCTACTTATAAATAGATGACCCAAGTTCTTATTTCTCATTTCCTATCTTCTCCATACTTTTTGAGAGCGCTAGAAAGTTCCTCATACCATATTAACACAAACCCAAGAGAAATCAAGGATTAAGTACCAAGAATCAAGAGAATCAAATGAAGAAAGGCTCACTAAGGTTTTTAGAAGTCAAGGTTTCCTTTGGTATTGAAGTTAGTGTTTCTCTCAAGTGAAATATATTCATCCAAAGTTCATCCTTACATGATCAAAGGTGAGTTTTACATCTATTTTATATTTTGAAAAGTATGTGGTTGTTGAATAACTTGAAGGAAGGGAGAAAGTAGAATATGAAGCTCAAATATAGATTTAATGATATTCTTGAGTAGTAAATTAGCTCGAGTTATGATTCTTAGTATACCATGAGTATAAGTTTATTGTGGATGATACTAATGACGTTGAGGGAGTATTATGTGAAAATGAATATGGTATTATGTTGTAGTTATGGTTATGAATGACTTTAAAAAGGAGTTATGAGGATTGAACAATTTTTAACTTGAAAAAGTCTACTGATTACGGCATTATAGGTGTTGTTATTGATATTGGGTGTTGTTTATTTATATGGAGAAAGTTGACGAAACAAAGGAAATGCTGCCTAATTTTCGTTAGCGCTTGGTTGCTTTAGTTCAAACTTAAGTATGTTTCTAATGACCTAACCATGGTACAAATTCTCTTGAATGTAGAATCGTGAGCTTGGGAGAAGAACATTTAGTCGTTAAGAAGATGTAAAGGTATGCAAGGCTAGTCCCTTTCTTTCAAAAGGCATGACTCTTATATCACCATTTCCTATGTATGTTCTCATGACCTTCTTACATTCCAAAGTTGAAATTCTAAGAATGTTAAGAGTTCCTTACGAGCTAGAGATAAGATATGCTCTATGATAATGATGGTGATGATGATTCTATTTCTAGAGATTCCGAAGCTTATGAGATGATGCTATTATGAGTTGACAATCTTATTTCATGATTTCATTGATGTTATTTTTTGTTGTAGTCTCACCTCATGATATTAGTTCCTTCAAGGTGAGACATAGCAACGAAGATTGTTCCATAATATAATCGAAGGTTACCAACCTTACGTCACTCCAATAGAGTTGTAGCTTTTACTTGGGCTCTCATGCATGTTGTATATTATGTATATGTAAGATTATACTGGGCCTAGTTGGCTGGGCAGACACCACTACAGTAGGCGTAGTGGGCGGCTTATGATGACGATTACATCGGGCCTAGTTGGCCGAGCCGAGTCACCACTAGTGGGCGGCGTGAGATGATTACCCGGATTGGGTGCTAATGTTGATATTTGATTCAGATAATTTATATATATATATATATATATATATATATATATATATATATATATATACACACGATATGATGTTTTTTTTTTTATAAAAGTAGCATGCATGACTCCACCTTAAGAGGAATTCAGTTACAGGTTATCCTTCATCTTATGCTCTCTTATTTCTTTATTATGTTATTATACATGCCTTACATACTCAGTACATTACTCGTACTGACGTCCTTTCTTTTATGGACACTGCGTTCATGCCCGCAGGTAGACAGAGAGACGGTCCGAACACCTAGGCGCTTTCTCAGCACATATATAGGAGCACTCCACTACTCCGGAGTTGCCGCTTATTGGTATATTCTTTTGTGTACATATTTGGGGCATGGCGGGGTCCTGTCCCGTCTTTATTATTTCAGTACTCCAGTTAGAAGCTCGTAGATACATATGTGTGGGTAGTAGATGTGTTATGATCTCCTTAGCGTATGTCTTGTATATTATTTTGTAGCCTCGTGGGCTTGTACATATATGTCTATTTTGAGGAGTAATTGAAGATCGTTCCATAGTAAGCTTGTGTTGAGAATGGTGTATGTTCAGGTTGAGTTTGATGATATGTCTGAAAAGTGGTGCTCGGTGGGCTAGCTCCGGATACCCGTTATGGCCCTCTAGTTAAGTCGTGACAAAAGTGGTATCAGAGTAGTTCGTCCTAGGGTGTGTCTACAAGCCGTGTCAGGTAGCATCTTATTTATGGGTGTAAAGCGCGTTATACTTATAAATAGGAGGCTGCGGGGTATTTAGGAATGATTGACCGTACTTCTTATCATAGATCGTGCAATAGAGCCATGATATAAGAATTCCCTTTTTCTTAGCTGTGCGCTACATTTTCAGTAAAGTCAATGAAGGGAAAAGCTACAGCAGCCCAGAAGGGAGCAGCCTAGAAGGGCAAGAAAGTGACCGAAAGGGGAGCCTCAACCTTAGCTCCAGCACCCCCAGTTTCTTCACCAGATACCTCAGGCCAGGAGATGAGACAGGCCACCCTTTTGCTGACCCAGTTAGTACCCGCACAAGCTCAGTGGCAGGGTGCGGCCATGGTGATAGGAGTTGGAGGAAGAGGGTCAGGTCTTCAGGGTTTGACAATGAGTTCAGAGGCGCCCCGAGGCAGCAATTCTCTAGGCACTCGGCTCATTCCGCCTAGTACGCCTCCACGCTTCACGGACCTGTGGTTGATAGATCTGCTTATTTTGGGCCAGTTCATAGTTCTAGAGCTTTTAGTTCCCAGACTAGGGGTGATTCAGGCCAGATGAGATTGACTATACCATGATGTACTCAGTATGGTAAGCCACATTCTGGACCGTGCCACTTGGGTTTGAATGTTTGTTATACCTGTGCTCCGCCGGGCCATATCAGGCATGATTGTCCATCGATGCGTGGTAGAGATAAGGTTCAGCCCATAGGATTAGCAGCTGGCTCTTCGTCATCGGTACGCCATCCGAGGCAAAGCTTCCATAGATGCCAGCCGTGCGCAGAGGTAGGGGGGCGTCCGCCGAGTGGTTATCACCGCCTTGCTTGGGAGGGACCACAGGATCTTGAGTGATCTTCTCCTGATCGATCCGGGGCTTACTTCATCGTATATATATTACTCCTGATGTTGCTGATCGTATTGGGTTAAAACCTGAGCCAATCAAATGTTTTGAGGTGTCTATACCTGCTGGTCACCCAGTGATAGCTAGTAGTATGATTTATGAGTAAGTAAACCTCGTGAAGAGAGTTGATGGACATAATGCTTAGAGGGACAAAAAAGAAATGGAGTTCTAGAAAGGGTGTTCAGGTACAACTTATGAGACAAGTCTTACTACTTTGCATTGTTTTATAGTAATCAGCCCTGTGTGGTTAAGTTGTATATTATATGTGTTTCTATATGTGGCCTTCTAAAGCATGAGATGTGTTTTCTGGGCTGTGTGCAGGTTTGGGATAGTTAGATTTACAAAGGAAACTCTGCCGACATTTTTCCAGGAATCTAAGGATAATTATGGAAACTTTAGGTAAAATTATGGCAAGAAGAAAGAAAAGGCCCAGCAATGAGTGATTAGAGACGAAGTTTGTAGTCAAATGCGGGATAAAGGTAGCGAGTATGTATTAAGCTAAAAGGAACGATGATTAAGTCAGGATAGAATAAGAAGCATGAGAAGGGAAAATGATGTGCTTAGGGTAGAAAGAAGTTTTATATACTAAGGAGAATTACAGAGATAAGCATTCCAGAAGAAGTTGCAAGTTAGAAGAATTCGGCTAGCCCTTTTATGCTTTGGAAGACTGAGTTATGAAATGAACTCGATGTATACGTATAGGATGATGCATGTAGCACCGAATCAGATTATTAAGTTAGACTTCACCCGATGATTATAGCAGGGGAAAACTTTCATGTCACTATGAGCCAGCCTTATTGACCTCGGTGATACTTCAAGGAAAGAGATCAAAAGAGATGTGTTCACAAAAGCTCCTTGCCTGGAAATTGGTTGACCTTATGACCGCAGTTATATTCTGTGTTATAGTTCAGGTTCTTTAACTAGGAATTTACTCGAACGGTTGCATGATAGGAGTTTGTTATTACTGACATGAAGGAAAGTGAAAACAAGATAAGGTTGATCAACGAAACAAAAGAACGATAGGTGACGAATGCTCGGTATATGGGATGTGTGTAGTAGAAGAAAAAAAAAAGAACGAAAGATGTGTTGGAAACAGAGAAGGAAGGGCAGAAGTGAGGCAAATAGAAGAAAGGTCTACTAGAGCAGTAACCCGATAAATAGAGGGTGGAAGAGAATCAAACCCTGTGGATATTCTAACACTAAGTAGGAATGTTAATATGTATCATGGAGTGACTGAAATTTTGAATCATGTTGTAAGAACGGTGTGGATAATTAAATTACGACAAGGAATATGGAACCACTGGTTGAGAAAGATATCTTATACGTGAAGAGAGATTTTATGCAACATCCCTCCAAAGAATTCTAAAAGGACTATGTGTCACCCCGTTATTAATATGTTGAGATAGCAGAGTACAATACTCTTATGGCAGTGGGAATAGGATCAGAGAAGAGCATGAAAGGATTGATGTTGAACCTTAAGTTGCAGTGTTGAAAGAAGAAGTCAATGGTACTCTGAAATATGCATAAGACTATTGTCCTATGAACGAAATCATTTCAAAAAAAAAAAAAAAAAAAGGGTGAGAAGTAAGACTACAGAGGAAATAAAGTGTGATTGTGAAAGATCAATGGACTGATTTTATATGTATGTCAAGACAGTAACAAATGGAATTGCATCCCCAGTGAATTACACGGTAAAGGTCCCATGGAAAGATTATTAAGAAAAGGTAATTCAAGAGAGGGCGAGTTTGTAGACGATTCGGCATAGGGAGTATAGAGCGGTTATGAGCTACATCGATGGAAATGATAAATATGCAAGACGATCTATGGGTCTTGATAGAATTAATGAAAGAAACATTGGAGTAAAGGCAATTCCCTCATGGTTTATTAGTTGTAGCAATTAGACGGCAATCTAAAGAGACAATCAAAGAAGTAGTCTTTGACATTCCGGGGCAATGTGGCAGCCAGAGGCATAAGAATGAGATAATACAGGATATGGGCTGTAGAATGGAAGAGGGGTGGAGAATCCAACATGGCAGTTGTACAACAATAAGGTAGATTACGAGACAGAGTTAAAGGATGGGCATAGAATGGAAAAGCGGTATTAACCTGAAGAAGATACATCACGTGAGTATTAGGGCGTCGACTCAAGCGTAAGATAGATAAGAATAAAGCAGTATTTCCATACAACAAGGGCCCATGCGAATGATTTCATAATGAGGATATACCGGCGATGAGTGTAAGATTAGGATTAGGGGGGAAAGTGAATAATGGACTAAGACGAAAAGTCAAGTGAAATAGCCACCGCAAGCTAGTTATATAGATGCGAAGTTCCAATATCACATACCGGTTGGGGAAGCATTGTACAGGGAAATCCTCAAAGGCAAAAAAATAATTGAGTCAGAATTTAGTAATGTCTTCGTTAAGAGAAGGAGGTGGAGTTAGCAATAGAAGAGGATTGAAATGGAAATGAACTATTTGAAAACATGCAAATACTTGACGGTAGCAACCTACAATGAAAAAGAACAAATGTGTATGATTATTTAGGAGAAATTTTATGGAGGATACGAGAATTTCAAGCTAAGAGTATTCAAAACGTAAAGGAATTCAGGCTGCGTCACAAAGTAAATGGAGTTAAGTGGATCTAAATGAGAATCTGAAGGTGAGAGGTGGTGGTGAAGAAGATAATAAGGAGTAAATTTGTGTAAGACAATTTCGAGGCACTAATCAAGAATAAGGATGGATCTAAAGCTGAAATGGATGTTGCAATTGTAAGGAATCATCTAAGTTATCTATGGAAATTGTCAGGCTAAGATATTCGGTTCTCTACTGATGCCTGAAGATCGATACATTCCGAGAGACCTGGGAAATATAAGTCATCCTAGAACCCCCCCCCCCCCCTCCCCCTCCCCCAAAATTTTGTGATAGATAAGCGGATAGAGTTCGTTTTCTAACTTCCTAAGGCATGCTATAAACATGTATGTTAGACCTTTAAGGAAGATGAAGAGACCTGTTAGGGTGGCTTGGAATTGATAAATCCAGATGGTCGTATGAAGCTTGCAAGAATGCATCAAATTATTGGAATGTGGGAATTAAGAACTACAAATGGCTTCGGGGTGGTGAATTAAGAACTAAAAATGTAAGCGTGATGAAGGTATTATGAAAGGAAGCAAAAGTAAAGAGATGAATTGGGAAGCAGAAGATGATATGAAGTCCAAATATTCGTATTTATTTCCATCCCCAGAAGAGGTTCAAGACGAGACGCCATTGTCCTCAGGTATGTAATGCTTTCCTTGATGCTTTTTGGTCGTGTATGGCCATGCTTTCTCGCCGTTATTGTTGTAGCCTATGAGGCGATGTTATTTTGGGTTCTTTGTGATAAAATGGTAGTGTCATATTACAGGGAAAACACTGGCGAAATTTTCATAGAATCCCCAAGAACTTAACATTCGAGGACGAATATTCCTAAGAGGGAGGGGGGGGGGAGAATGTTACACCTCGGAAATTTTGAGTTGTTGTCTTTGTGAATAGACTAACACAAGCTTAAGGTGAACATGAAGTCTTATGACATGAAGGAGAGTAATTGGTAGTTTAAAGTGTATACTACAAGATTTTGAATTCGTATGAACCGGTGAAACTAAATTCGTCGAAGGAAGTGAAGAGTAAGTTGTGTTCGGGAAGGTTTCGCAATTATTGAGTTAATGTGTACTTAGTAATGTCTTAAGGAGGAGTTTTAGGGCTCCTTAGATGGTTAATGAAGTGTTATACAAGTGCCAAGACGGTTCCATAAGGATTTGAGATCAAATGAGTCGACGAAAACAATTTCAAAAAATATGAGTAATACGACCACTTATACGGTCCGTATAACTTTATTCTATTCGTATAAGGGTCCGTATAATAGTTCCAGAGAAGTTCAGTCCTTGGTAATATTATACGGTCACTTATACGAACCGTATAAGTGTCCATATAACTCAATCGGGTCAGATTTTTCTCTACTTATAAATAGAGGACCTAAGTTCTTATTTCTCATTTCTCATCTTCTCCACACTTTTTGAGAGCTCTAGAAAGCTCCTCACACCATATTAACACAAACCCAAGAGAAATCAAGGATTAAGTACCAAGAATAAAGTGAAGAAAGGCTCACTAGGGTTTTTAGAAGTCAAGATTTCCTTTGGTATCGAAGTTGGGGTTTCTCTCAAGTGAAGTATATTCATCCAAAGTTCATCCTTACATGATCAAAGGTGAGTTTTACATCTATTTCATGTTGTTAAGAGTATGTGGTTGTTGAATAACTTGAAGGAAGGGAGAAAGTAGAATATGAAGCTCAAATATAGATTTAATGATATTCTTGAGTAGTAAATTAGCTTGAGTTATGATTCTTAGTATACCATGAGTATAAGTTTGTTGTGGATGATACTAATGACGTTGAGGGAGTATTATGTGAAAATGAATATGGTATTATGTTGTAGTTATGGTTATGAATGACTTTGAAAAGGAGTTTTGAGGATTGAACAATGTTTAACTTGAAAAAGTCTATTGATTACGGTATTATGGGTGTTGTTATTGATATTGGGAGTTGTTTATTTATATGGAGAAAGTTGACAAAACAAAGGAAACGCTGCCCAATTTTCGTTAGCTCTTGGTTGCTTTAGTTCAAACTTAAGTATGTTTTGCAATGACCTAACCATGGTACGAATTCTCTTGAATGTAGAATCGTGAGCTTGGGAGAAGAACGTTTAGTCGTTAAGAAGATGTAAAGGTATGTAAGGCTAGTCCCTTTCTTTCAAAAGGCATGACTCTTATATCACCATTTCCTATGTATGTTCTCATGACCTTCTTACATTCCAAAGTTGAAAGTCCAAGAATGTTAAGAGTTCCTTATGAGCTAGAGATATGATATGCTCTATGATAATGATGGTGATGATGATTCTATTTCCAGAGATTCCGAAGCTTATGAGATAATGCTATTATGCGTTGACAATCTTATTTCATTATTTGATTGATCTTAGTTCTTGTTGTAGTCTCATCTCATGATATTAGTTCCTTCAAGGTGAGACATAGCGACGAAGATTGTTCCATAATATAATCGGAGGTTACCGACCTTACGTCACTCCAATAGAGTTGTAGCTTTTACTTGGGCTCTCATGCATGCTTTATATTATGTATATGTAAGATTATACCAGACCTATTTGGCCTTGCAGACACCACTATGGTAGGCGTAGTGGGTGGCTTATGATGACGATTACATCGGACCTAGTTGGCCGAGCAGTCACCACTAGTAGGCGGCGTGAGATGGTTACCCCGGACGCGAGCTAATGTTGATATTTGATTCGGATAGTTTATATATATATATATATATATATATATGAATATACGATATGATTTTTTTTTATAAAAGTAGCATGCATGACTCCACCTTAAGAGGAAATCAGTTACAGGTTATCCTTCATCTTATGCTCTCTTATTTCTTTATTATGTTATTATGCATGCCTTACATACTCAGTACATTGCTCGTACTGACGTCCTTTCTTTTATGGACGCTGCGTTCATGCCCGCAGGTAGACAGGGAGACGGTCCGGACACCTAGGCACTTTCTCAGCACATATACAGGAGCACTCCACTACTCCGGAGTTGCCGCTTATTAGTATATTCTTTTGTGTACATATTTGGGGCATGGCTGGGTCCTGGCCCGTCCTTATGATTTCAGTACTCCAGTTAGAGGCTCGTAGATACATATGTGTGAGTAGTGGATGTGTTATGATCTCCTTAGCGTATGTCTTGTATATTATTTTGGAGCCTCGTGGGCTTGTACATAGATGTCTATTTTGAGGAGTAATTGAAGATCATTCCATAGTAAGCTTGTGTTGAGAATGGTGTATGTTCAGGTTGAGTTTGATGATAAGTCTAAAAAGTGGTGCTCGGTGGGCTAGCTCCGGGTACCCGTCATGGCCCTCTAGTTGGGTCGTCACATCCTTGATGGCCTTGTCAGCCTGCACAACTTTGTCCAACTATAGTATGTCTTTTCAAGCTCATCCTGCTTTCAGCTTATTTCTGTTATGATCTAACAGATTTTCATCTAATGACCCTCGAGGTCCACTCTTGTTTATGATTATGATATGAAAGCATGGTTAGTGGTGCTCAGCAAGTAAGGCCCGGATGCCCGTCATGGCCCTCCGGTTTGGATCGTGACAAAGGGCAATTCCAACTGAAGTCCAAGATTAAGCCCAAGTAGCATTTTTCGGGCCTATGACCGGTTCACCCCGAACTTGGTACGTTAGTGAAAAATAGCCTTACTCCGGAGTGAGATGTCCAGTAGGTTATCAATGGCCGGATATGATGAGCTTCACCATATTACCAGTTTCGAGAAATTAGGGATTTACTATGACGGTTACTCATCCATTTGATTTTCGTCATTACTACTGTATATGCTTCAATCAGACGCAACGCGCAGATATTGATAAATGATGAGCAGCTAAATGCATGGAAACGTTACTTTAGGTTAGATATAAATACATTCCTCTCCTTCGCTTATCCCCCATTTGATTTTCATCATTGTTACTATATATGCTTCAAACTTGTAACAAGCAAGCGTCATCTTTCCGATCACATTGCCAGACAACACCACTAGAAACATTCGAATAAGAATGCTCTTACTTTTTTGCTTTATTATTCTTCAGTTCACTATTATCCACTTTATTTATAATATTCACACCCAAGTCCTTAGCATCAAGATATTGATATTTGATATATTTTTTGTTAAACATATTTTATTTCCGGGGACAAGAAATTTCTCTTTTCTTCTTGCAAAAGAGAAATCAAATGTTAATAATGTTAGCTTTAGATTTATAGACTAAAATTGCACTCTAAATTAATTGAAGTTTATATTACTTGGTCCAATAAGATATAAGGATCAAAACCAGAGTGAGGCACCTAAGGACTAAACCTGCCATGTTCCCTTCAAAAAATTCATTAGCTTATCTTCAATAGCGTGTCAGCCCCCTAGAAGAATGAACGATACGGTAGAATCTCGTGATGGGGATGCGGTCCCATATCGTGTTGCTTTCTTCAACATGGTGACTATTCCCTCCCAACTAATTTAAATGTCTTACTCCCTCCGTTTCAATTTATGTGAATCCATTTAACTGAGCACGATATTTAAGAATGAGTGAAGACTTTGCAAGCTTGTAGTTCAAAATAAGTCTTGAATATTTGTGTGGCTATAAATTATTTCATAAAGTGAATTTGTTTCCAAATTAGGAAAGAAGTCATTCATTTTGACACGGACTAAAAAGAAAATAGGTTCATATAAATTGAAACAGAGGGATTTTTTTTTTATGTTTTAAAAAAAGTATTTTTTTTATCTTTAAACGTAAATTTGACAATTCAAATATTATTCATGACAAGTTCAAATCATAAAAATTAAAGAACGATTTAGTATATAATTGAATTTCAAACCAAAGGATGTTATAATACATTAAACCCAACTCTAATTTTTTATTAAAGCCATAAAATTGAAAAATCTTCCTATACTTTTTAAATTCTGTATCTAATCAAACTAAAAATTAGATTGACACGGAGCGAGTATGTTATTTTAGATTTTGGGGTCTGGCAAAAGGAACACGTGCTGATTTGGCAGATCAACAAATCTACGCGGATGGCGAGGCAAAGAGGTGCACAGAAACAATTTCATCAAATGGACTTCACAGGTGAATCTTATTTACCAGATATACTACAACTTTTGTGGGGCCCACTACTGATATGAGTACCACATGCTAGCTCTCTTATCAGCTTGTAATTCAGCTTTTCCGAAAAAACAAAGAAGCTTAGGAAAAGCTAATTTAATATTCCTTCCGTCTCAAAATATTTATCACATTTTTTCTTTACACACGCTTATTAAGAAATCATTTATAAGATAGCAACAACAACAACATACCCAGTGAATCCCACAACGTGGGGTCTGGGGAGGGTAGAGTGTACGCAGACCTTACTGTATACGGTAAAAACCGGATCAATGTAAGACCGATGAAACCGAGGGCCGAGGGTAGGTTCAAATGAGCACGAGTATGTTCAGTCTTTTCATCAGACTGGGGTGATTACACCGAATGCGGCTGACCCGAGATAACAGAAGTGTATCCATTGATCCGGTGTCTCCGAGTCAAACTCACATGGCCGTTAGTCCCGTTTCTCCAAGTCAAACTCACGTGGCCGTTAGTCCGGTTACTCCATGTCCGAACTGAACGTGGTCGTTGGTCCGGTTAACCATTTGCGGTGCTGCCACGCGTCAAGACCGTTCTGTCATTTTGTACTGACGACCGTACGAGTGTCAGACCGTACGGTCCTACCTTATCCTTTTAGGGTTTCTTTATTCTAAAAGGCTTTGTATTGTATTCAAGGCCCATGAGGCAAACCTATAAATAGAGGACATTTTTTTACTTTTAGGGGTTGGCTTTTTCAGATCTAGAACATTGTAATAGAAAAATATATTGAATCTATCTCTCTCTTTCTCTGATTTTAGTCCGGATCTGTAGTATTCTTCGACTTTGTTCATCCATTCAATACTATATATATGTATATTGAGCTTAATCACCAATATTAATAAACTTATTCAAGGAATTTCCATATATATATTATAGCAAACAAATCCATATATATTTCGTATCAACCAAAAATAGATTAAAATTCATCCACATATCCTATATCTCACTTATAAATTCAATTGTTACCGAAAATTGGGGTAAACAGTTTGGCGCCCATCGTGGGGCTAGGATAATAGTAGTTTTTTAATCTTTGCTTCTATTTCCTTTTACCCGTTTGATTAAGGAATCTTCTGCTAATTTCTGTAAAAAAAACGGACCAAACGGCAAGCAGCGGACAGTCTGGTCATGCCAACAACAACGAGATTGTGGCTGAAAACGAGAACAGTGGGTTACGAAGCCTACCAACAGATCCAATCGACCCAAACTCTGTTGATTCGAGGGAAGGCCTCAACCGACAGAACACCGTGAACCAGGAGAACGCCACCTTACCGGCCACTGATCCCTTGAATACTCACAACTCAGTTACTTTATCTCGGGCTCAAGGCCGGAAAGCACTAGATACCCCGGATGAGATTAACTTACGTTTAATTTTTTAAATGTTGCTGGAACAGGGAACCACCATAGCCGAACAGGGAATTGCAATAGCTGGGCTTAAAGCAAAAATGATAAGGCAAACACTGGAAGGGCGGGGTCACCGAACCAAGGAGGGATGAAACACGGAGAGTCGAGTGTAATGGATCGGGAGCCGGTTCATCCACCGAAGTTCTGAAGATGCTCGAGACCTTGGCAAAGCCGGTAGATTCAACAAAGAAGAGGGTGGAAACGTATAACTCTCAGGTGGATCAGATCCCGGGGGCTCCACCTATTCTAGAAGGACCGGATTCAAAAAGGTAAATTCAAAGGCCTTTCCCTCCAAGTGCGGCTCCAAAGTTGATCCCGAAGAGGTTCAAAATGTCGGATATCCAGAAATACGATGGCACGACGGACCCACAGGAACACGTGACTTCGTACACCTATGCCATAAAAGGCAGTGACGTTGAAGAGGATGAAATGGATTCCGTGTTGTTGAAAAAGTTTGGGGAAACCCTATGGAAAGGAACGCTGACCTGGTATGACCATCTGCCCAAGCATTCAATCACTTCCTTCGAAATGCTCACAGATGCGTTCATAAAAGCCCATGCCATGGCTAAAAAGGTGCAGGCACGGAAAGCGAACATCTTTCGCATAGCCCAAAGGGATGATGAGTTATTACGAGAATTTGTGAACCGTTTCCAAAGGGAACGGATGGAGCTCCCTCCGGTTCCGGAGGAATGGGCTGCACAAGCTTTTACCAAAGGGCTTAATCCTCGGAGCTCGACGGCCTCATTTAAACTGAATGAAAACTTGTTGGAATATGAGGCTGTAACCTGGTCAGATGTTCATAATAGGTACGAATCAAAGATCCGAGTAGAGGATGACCAACTCGAGCTTCCCCTGGTACCCATAAATATGAGCAAAAGCTCTGAAAGGTCGAGGAAAGTTTACGAGCCAGAGACGCAATCATTGAGGGAAAGATACCGGCCATACTCTTATTTGGAAAAATCGAGCTTCAGATCGAAAAGATCAAGGGTTGGCCCCAATCACTTTTCTGGTCGGGGTGATAAACGGGTCGAGCGCCCGTCGAACAGTCTAGATCTATCGTTTAGAAGCGATGTCGGGAGCTCAGCTAGCAACAAAGACCCGCCAAGTATATCGGAGTACAACTTCAACATCAATACCTCGGATCTCGTCTCAGCTATCGGCCGTATCATGGAAGCAAGATGGCCTAGGCCATTGAGGTCAGACCCGGGTCAACGGGACCCAAGCGTGGTGTGTGAATATCATGAAACCCATGGGCACAAAACTGAGTATTGTCGCCAACTAAGGGAGGAAGTGGCTCGCTTATTGAAGAATGGCCACCTTCGAGAATTCCTGAGTGAACGAGCTAAAAGCCACTACAAGGAAAGGGAATCTCACAAAAGGGCCGAACCGATAGAACCTCAACATGTGATCAACATGATAATTGGGGGAACAGATGCTCCTCGGGGGCCGGTTATGAAACGAACAAAGGTTTCAGTTGTGCGTGAGAAGCGCAATCGGGATTACGTACCCGAGGGTTCCATCTCCTTCAGCAACGAGGATGCAGAAGGCATCATTCAACCACACAATGATGCATTGGTAATTTCTATTCTTATTTTCAAATCACAAGTTAAACATATTTTGATTGATCCAGGTAGCTCGGCCAACATCATCCGGTGGAGAGTGGTAGAACAACTAAGGCTACTCGACCAGATTGTGCCGGTAGCTCGAGTACTCAGTGGGTTCGATATGGAAAGTGAAACCATGAAGGGAGAGATTTCTTTACCGGTCAACATTGACGGCACCATACAACAGACGATATTCTATGTCATTGAGGGGGATATGAAGTATAATGCTTTGCTCGGTAGACCGTGGATTCATAGCATGAGAGCAGTGTCATCGACGCTACATCAGTTGCTGAAATTCCCGACCCCGGAGGGGATAAAAACCATCTGAGGTGAACAGCCCACTGCAAGGGAGATGTTCGCGATAGAGGAAGCGCCACTTTTTCCAAAAAAGTCAAATCTAAGAGATAATAAATCAATCAGAGGCAAGGACCCCAAATAGCAACTAAAGGATACGGGTCTAAAAACGGAGCAGAAGGGGTCGGACCCAGTTGGTGAAGAGGACGATTTCGGCGCACCCAGATCGTTTGTATTACCAGACGACTCGGATGCAACCAAATCTACCGTGCAGAATCTGGAACAAATCATCTTATTCGAATATCTACCGGATAGAAAGGTATATCTGGGCACGGGGTTAACCTTGAAGCTCAGGAACAATTTAATTAAATTTCTATAAGCTAATGCCGATTATTTTGCATGGTCCCATATAGACATGACAGGTGTACCACCAGAAGTCATGACTCATAAGCTTAGCCTCGATAGGAGATTCCCTCCGGTGAAGCAGAAAAGGCCGAGCCGAAACATGCCTTCATAAAAGATGAGGTAACAAAGCTTTTAAAAATAGGTTCTATCTGGGAGGTAAAATATCCGGACTGGCTAGCTAACGTAGTGGTGGTGCCAAAGAAAGGTAATAAATTCAGAATGTGTGTTGACTATAAGGATTTGAACAAAGCATGCCCGAAGGACTTATTTTCAATGCCTCACATCGATCGAATGATCTATGCAACGGCCGGGCATGAGTTGTTAAGTTTTCTCGCTGCTTACTCTGGGTACAACCGAATCCGGATGCACCCGGAGGATTAAGAGAAAACATCCTTTATTACCCAGTACGGGACTTACTGTTACAATGTCATGCCCTTCGGGTTAAAAAATGCCGGAGCAACTTACCAACGCCTTGTTAATGGAATGTTCGAATAACAGATACGAAAAACAATGAAAGTTTATATTAACGACATGGTAGTGAAGTCCCTGGAAACAGAGGATCATTTAAAACATTTGCGCAGAAACCTTTGATGTACTCCCCAAATACAACATGAAGCTTAACCCGGAGAAATGTGCCTTCAGTGTCCGATCAAGCAAATTTTTGGGTTTCATGGTGTCAAACCGGGGAATTGAAATTAATTCGGACAAGATCAAAGCCATCGGAGATATCAAAGTGGTGAACAACGTCAAGGGAGTGCAGAGACTCATCGGAAGGATAGTAGCATTGAGCCGTTTCATTTCGAGGTCTTCGGATAAAAGTCACCATTTCTTCTCCTTACTGAGAAAGAAGAATAACTTCGTCTGGACACCGGAATGCCAAAAAGCTTTGCAGAAATTAAAAAGATACTTATCGAGCCCGCCTCGCCGCACACACCGGCGTACGACGCGCTATTCTCGTACCTTGTCGTATCCGAGGTAGCGGTAAGCAATGTTTTGATTCGGGAAGAAGCAGGTACGCAATTTCCAATATATTATGTGAGTAGAACTTTAGGGGATGCGGAGACTCGATATCCACACCTCAAAAAGTTAGCCTTGGCATTGGTAAGTGCATCAAGAAAGCTGAAACCTTACTTTCAGTGCCATCCGATATGTGTAGTAACTACTTACCCGCTAAAGAATGTCATGCATAAATCGGAATTATCGGGTAGACTGACCAAATGGGCCGTAGAGATTAGCGGATATGATATTGAATATAAGCCTAGGACAACCATTAAGTCTCAAATCTTGGCCGATTTTGTGGCAGATTGTACCCCCGCCATGACTCCCGAGGTCGAAAAAGAGTTATTGCTAACCTCGAAAAAGGCTTCGGGTATCTGGTCTATACACATGGACGGGGCCTCGAACCTAAAAGGTTCCGGGTTGGGCATCGTCCTTAAAACCCCCACCGGTGACGCCATTAGGCAGTCGATTAGAATTATTAAATTGACTAACAATGAAGCCGAGTATAAGGCTATGATTGCAGATTTGAAATTGGCTCGGAGTCTGGGGGCCGAAGTAATCGAGGTAAAATGCGACTCTTTCTTGGTCGTTAACCAAGTAAATGGCGTCTTCGAGGTTAAGGATGAGCGTATGCAAAGATATTTAGAGAAAACACAGGTAATATTGCACCGGTTTAAAGAGTGGACCATGCAACATGTACCCAGGAGCAAAATAACAAAGCTGATGCATTGGCCAATTTGGGCTCTTCAGTCGAAGGTGAGGAAATCAACCCCGGTACCATCGTGCAGTTGATGAATTCGGCGGTAGAAAACGGGCATGCCGAGATAAACACGATGGTTCTAACTTGGGATTGGCGCAACAAATACGTCGACTACTTGCAAGATGGAAAGCTCCCGAGTGACCCAAAAGAATCACGGTCACTCAGGACCAAAGCAGCACGGTTCTGCTTAATAGACGGTCAATTGTATCAACGGTCCTTCTTCGGAGCCCTGGCCAAATGTTTGGGTCCCGGAGAAATCGATTATGTGATGAGAGAAGTCCACAAGGGTACTTGCGGAAATCACTCCGGTGCAGAAGCCTTGGTTCGAAAAATTATCAGAGCCGGTTATTACTGGAACTGGATGGAGGATGACACGAAGAATTTTATCAGAAAATGCGACGAGTGTCAAAGGCATGCCCCAATGATCCATCAGCCCGGGGAGTTGCTACACCCGGTGATATCACCTTGGCCCATCATGAAGTGGGGAATGGACATCGTTGGTCATTTGCCATGGGCACCAGGTAAGGCCCGTTTCATTTTGTTTATGACTGACTATTTCTCAAAATGGGTTGAAGCGCAGGCCTTCGAAAAGATAAGAGAAAAGGAGGTTATTGACTTCATATGGGACCATATTATATGTCGTTTCAGCATCCCGGCCGAAATACCTTGTGATAACGGCCCTCAGTTCATTGGCAGTAAGGTCAATAATTTTCTCGAAGGGTTGAAGATCAAAAAAATTGTATCAACTCCGTATCATCCGAGTGCAAGCGGACAGGTGGAATCCACGAACAAAACAATAATTCAAAATCTAAGAAAAGGACTTGAAACATCGAAACATCGATGAAGGGAAGTGCTACCGGAGGTGTCATGGGCTTACAGAACTACGTCAAAATCAAGCACGGGAGAAACACCTTTCTCGTTGGTCTACGGGGCCGAAGCTCTGATCCCTGTAGAAGTTGGGAAACCAAGCCTCCAATTCAAATACGCCACCGGCGGGTCAAACGAGGAGGCCATGGCCGTAAAACTCGACCTAGCGGACGAACTACACGAAAATGTGTGGGTCCGGATAGCAGCTCAGAAACAGAGAATAGAGAGGTACTACAACCGGAGGGCCAATTTTCGGCATTTCCAAGTTGGGGACTTGGTACTTCGAAAAGTTACTTTGAACACCAAGAATCCCAATGACGGGAAGTTGGGTCCGAACTGGGAAGGTCCGTACAAGATAACAGGAATAACGGGCAAAGAATCGTACCAGCTGGAATCCATGGACGGACAACGGTTGCGCAATAACTGGAATGTGGCTCATTTGAAGAGATACTACTGCTAAGGTATGAATGCCCACCCGCGTGACCATCTTTATTTAACCTGTCTTCCTTTTTGCAGAAGTAGAATACCGGACAAAGTTAGGACTGAAAACACGTGTTGCACTCTTTTCCTTAGTTCGGTTTTGTCCCAAAGTGGGTTTTCCGACAAGGTTTTTAATGAGGCAACAAGTACAACGTGTTACTTTATGAAAATGAGGCAAAGTGCCCGGGAACGAAGGGTCTACCCCTAGAGTGGGGACTTGATAGTGCTTACCCGATCATGCAGCTCGGATAAACACTAAGGGACTATCATACCCACGTCGAAGTTGTCACGACCCGAACTAAGGGCCGTGACGGGTATCCGGGGCTAACAACCGAACACCACTCATTCCGTTACCTATATGCTCTCATTCGTAATACTTGCTCAAGTTCATGAAAATATATCATCATTATAAACATAATTACTTTAATAAACATAAGCCCTTTGGCTATCAAAATAATATAGACACACGCACATGCATATACATGTGAACCATGGGACCATACTACCCACACATGCGTATCTACGAGCCACTGCTGAAAAACTAGACATATGGACGGGACAGGACCCCGTCGTGCCCAATCATGAATACATACAGATATGTACCAAAAGAATAATCAGTGGCACCTCCGGACAATGGAGTGCTCACAAGTCAGCTACTAGCTCCTATGGATCGGCACCGTCTCCTTGCCTACCTGTGGGCATGAACACAGCGTCCAAAGAAAACGGACGTCAGTACGAACATTGTACTGAGTATGTAAGGTAGGAATGAAATAAGCATAGTCGGGAAATCATAAGTCATGAGTTGAGGATATAACCTGTGCATTCTTCTACATATAGCTACTTTTCATATACATACATCATACATAAGCATATGATATACATTATCATAGCGTGTGCCTTATCATATCACATATACGTCATCATACCATGCAAGCATCATCACATCAATCATACATCATCATGTCGTTAACCCGCGTCCGGGTAACCATCATATGCAGCCCACTAGTGGTGTCATGCCCGGCCCTCTAGGCTCGGTGGAATCATAGCAGCCCGCCTTAGCGGTGACATGCCCGGCTATCTAGGCACGGTGAAATCGTATGCAGCCCGCCTTAGCGGTGACATACCGGCCAATTAGGCGCGGTGGAATCACATCATCATCATATATCATGCATTTATCATCATACATATCATACAGTCATCACTATCATTCACTTCATGAACATATCATGGTTCTATCATAAGTTAACATCGTTATACGTATATCATCAATTTATACCGTAGGACTTGAAAGCAACCATAACTATGGCGGGGTGACGTAAGGTCGTAAACCCCCGATTACTTTATGGAGTAACCATAGTCGTCATATCTCACCTTGGAAGGACTACGTTAAGGTGAGTGTACATGAAAAAGACATTAGTGGATCATGGTAAACATCATTAGCTTCGTAGATACATTATATTGTGGTCTCTAGACTTAAGCTTGGCATTATCATCGTCATATTCATATCACATTTCTTGTAAAATTGTTTCGTCAACTTGTTTGATCTCCGATCCTTATGGAACCTTCTTAACACTTGTTTATCACTTCAATACCAATCTAAGAGACATCATGACTCTTCCTTGGGGCATCATTCATACACCATTAACTCAACACTCGTAATTCTTATCCGATGCACAACATATGACTCGCTTTCCTTAACGACTTTCTTTCCCTTGACTCGAATGTCTCTAGAACCCTTAATTAGAATCATCAAATGCTATTTCTTACTTGTCCAACCCTCGTATACATCATACCCCTCGCTCGTCTATTCACTGTACACTAAGGGGGAATTTTCCAAGGTGTAACATTCTTCCCCCCTTTGGAACATTCGTCCTCGAATGTTAAATCGCTAGGAATTCTAGAAAAATTTTGCCAGAGTTTCCCCTGTATTATGGCACTACCGTCCTGTCACAACAACCCATAATATCATTGCCTCACAGGGCCATAACACGATAACAATATAAATTGGCCACACACGACCCATATGCATAAAAAGAAAAGCATACATACCTTAACCTTTCGACGTTTCGTCATAGATCTCTTCCAGGGGCTGAAATAAATGTGGATATGTGGACTTCATCTTCTCTTCCGCTTCTCAAGTCATTTCTTCTCGATTGTTATTTAGCCATAAGACTTTAACGGAAGCTACTTCCTTATTCCGAAGTCTTCGTACTTGCCTGTCTAGAATGGCGATAGGCACTTCTTCATAAGCTAACTTTTCTGTGATCTGAACATCATCTACTGGCACGATCTTTGTGGGGTCTCCAACACATTTGCGGAGCATGGAGACATGGAATACTGGATGAACTAATTCAAGCTCCAAAGGCAAGTCTAATTCATACTCTACTTGACCCACTTTGCGGATGATTTTGTAAGGTCCAATATATCGAGGACTCAACTTCCCTTTCTTACCGAATCTCATCACCCCTTTCATTGGGGATACCTTCAAGAACACCCAATCATTGACTTGAAATTCTAAATCTCGCCGGCGGTTATCCGCATAAGATTTTTGGCGACTTTGGGCTGTCAATAATCGATCTCGGATCACCTTGACTTTTTCTACCGCTTGTTGAATCAACTCGGGGCCTATCAATTGCACTTCTCCGACATTAAACCATCCAATTGGAGATTTACATTTCCTTCCATATAAAGCTTCATACGGGGCCATTTGAATACTGGAATGATAGCTATTGTTATAGGCAAATTCGATTAGGGGTAAGTGGTCATCCCAACTACCGCTAAAATCTAAAATACATGCCCTTAGCATATCCTCCAAGGTCTGTATTGTGCGTTCGGCATGTCCGTCAGTTTGCGGATGAAATGCCGTGTTGAGCCTCACTTGAGTACCTAGACCTTCTTGAAACGATTTCCAAAACTTAGTTGTAAATTGTGCTCCTCTGTCTGTGATGATAGATATTGGAATACCGTGAAGTCTCACAATCTCCTTGATGTACAACCTCGCATAATCTTCTGCTGAGTAAGTGGTTCTGACTGGGAGAAAATGAGCTGCTTTCGTCAATTTATCCACAATCACCCATATGGAATCATACTTGCCTCGGGAACGGGGCAATCCTACAATAAAATCCATGTTAATCACTTCCCATTTCCATGTAGGAATTTCTATTGCTTGCAATAATCCCCCTAGCTTTTGATGTTCTATCTTTACTTGTTGGCAATTCGGACATTGAGCTACAAATTCTGCTATGTCTCTTTTCATGTCGTCCTACCAGTACGTCAATTTAAGATCATGATATATTTTTGTCGCTCCTGGATGGATAGAATACCGAGAATAATGAGCTTCTTCCAGAATTCGACGACGCAATTCTGCAACGTTTGGAACACATAACCTGCCTCGGTATCTGAGAACCCCATCTGCTAAGACTTCAAATAGTGACTTTTCTTTTGGGAATTTCACACCTTTATAATGCTTCAATTTGGGATCCTCCTATTGGCGCTTTTTTATCTCTGTGTCCAAGGATGAAACTGTGGGATTGTTAATACTAATTCCTACATCGCCGGAATCAATTATACGCACTCCAAGGTTTGCTAGTTGGTGGAGCTCACAAATCATTTCTTTTTTCTCCGAGGGTACTTCACATAAGCTACCCATTGATCGGCGATTAAGCGCATCTGCTACTACATTTGCCTTCCCAGGGTGGTATAAAATATTTACATCATAATCTTTTAACAATTCTAACCACCGCCTCTGTCGCAGATTCAACTCATTTTGTTTGAAAATATATTGAAGACTCTTATGATCTGTATAGATATCGACATGCACGCCATATAAGTAATGTCTCCACATTTTCAAGGCATGAATAACTGCAGCCAATTCAAGATCATGAGTTGGGTAGTTCTTTTCGTGTTTTCGCAGTTGACTTGAAGCATAAGCAATGACTTTTTCGTGCTGCATCAATACACATCCTAACCCAACACCGGAAGCATCGCAATACACAACATAGCCATCCGCCCCTTCTGGAAGCGTTAAGACTGAAGCTGAGGTTAATCTGTCCTTCAACTCTTGGAAGCTACGCTCACAAGCGTCATTCCACTGAAATTTTGCTGTCTTCTGGGTTAATTTCGTCAACGGGGCTGAAATAGACGAAAAGCCTTCTACAAATCTTCTATAATAACCTGTCAAACCCAGAAAACTACGAACCTCTGTAGGCGTCGTAGGCCTTGGCCAAGTCTTCACCGCCTCTATCTTCTGAGTATCAACTCTAATGCCATCATCTGAAATCACATGGCCCAAGAATGTCACTGATTTTAGCCAAAACTCGCACTTTGAAAATTTTGCATACAACTCCCGAGTTCAAAGAATTCCAAAAACAATACGTAGATGATCTGCATGTTCTGATTCTGTGCGAGAATACACCAGAATATCATCAATGAATACTATCACGAACAAATCCAAGAGAGGCCTGAATACATTATTCATCAAATTCATAAATACCGCCGGAGCATTAGTTAGCCCAAACGACATCACTCGAAATTCATAATGGCTATATCTTGTTCTGAAAGCTGTCTTGGGAATATCTTCTTCTCTGACTCTCACTTGATGATAACCCGACCTCAGATCTATTTTGGAAAACCACTTGGCACCTTGTAGCTGATCGAATAAATCATCAATCCTCGGAAAAGGATATTTGTTCTTTATCGTCACTTTATTCAGCTGTCTATAATCAATACACATTCGTAGAGAGCCATCTTTTTTTCACAAATAAGACTGGCGCTCCCCACGGTGAAGAACTGGGTCTAATAAACCCCTTTTCGAGCAAATCTTTCGACTGTGCCTTTAGCTCTTTCAATTCTGCCGAAGCCATTCGATAAGAAGGAATAGAAATAGGCTCGGTATCCGACAACACATCAATGGCGAAGTCAATCTCCCTTTCTGGAGGAAGGCCTGGAAGTTCATCTGGAAATACATCCGGGAATTCATTCACTACCGGAATAGATTGGAAAGTTGGTGACTTTGCTTCCGTATCATGGACTCGGACTAGGTGATAAATATAGCCCTTAGCTATCATCTTTCTCGCCTTAAGGTAGGAAATAAACCTACCCCTTGGAGTTGCTGTATTACCTCTCCATTTAAGCACGGGTTCTCCCGGAAATTGAAAGCGAACTAATTTCATTCAGCAATCAACATTAGCATAGCATGAGGCCAACCAATCCATACCCATTATAACATCAAAGTCTAACATTTTTAGCTCAACTAAATCAGCTTTAGTTTGGCGATCACATATCACAATTATACAACCTTTATACACTTGTTTAGCTATTACGGGATCACCAACCGGAGTAGACACCTCAAAAGGCTTAATTGGCTCGGGTTTCACCCCAATGCGATTAGCAACATATGGAGTAATATATGATAATGTGGAACCCGGATCTATCAACGCATACACATCATGAGAAAACACAACCAATGTACCTGTAACCACATCTGGGGACGACTCGAGATCCTGCCGTCCGGCTAAAGCATATAAGCGGTGTTGTGTGGCACCTGAAGTAGATGCTCCCCCTTGGCCTCTACTTTGGCCTGCTGGAGCCTGGGGAATCTGCCCTGTAGGACGTGCTGAGAAGGAACCTGCTGCCGATCCTGTGGGCTGAACCCTATCTCTGCCATATCTCACAGGACAATCTCGCATCAAATGTCCAGCCTGTCCACAAATATAGCATGCATCTGTGCCTTGGCGACATGGCCCTGAGTGCAATTTTCTACACTGGCTGCATCGAGGAACGGGTGGTCTCCCTTGACTGTAATCTCCCCCAAACTGAGAACCTGGGGCCCTCGAACTCTGGCCCTATCCTGAACGAAAAGAGCGATCAGATCTTTTGCCTATAAATCGGGGAGGTGCACTCGTCACTGACTGGCCTGAGTGCCTAGAATATGTTTGCCTCGATCCCCCTCTATAATCACTACCTGTGCCCATAGATCTGGCTCTTTTGCTTTGCCCTTTATCAACATCACGATCACCCCTCTGTGGAGGTTGTTGTCCTTCAAGATTCTGGGCATGGGCTTGAATGCGGGAAATATCCATTCCATCTTGCAACGAAGACGTTAAGAAATCCTTAAATAAATGTGTCCCTAAGCCACTCACAAATCTGTGCACCCGATCTCCCGTATCGGTCACCATAGTAGGGGCGTATCTAGCCAAGGAATTAAATTGAAGGCTATACTCCCAGGCGTTCATGTTACCTTGCTTCAAATTTAAAAATCTATCCGCTCTAGCTTGGCGGACCTCGGGCGGCAAATAATGACGAATGAAAGCATCAACAAATTCTTACCACATGGGAGAAGGCGCATTTTCTTGCCTCAACGCTATCCAATTATTGTACCATAGGACCGCCACATCTCGGAGTCTATATGACGCCAACTCCACTGATTCGATTTTCTCTCAGAAGCATGAATAATCCGCAACGTTCTCAACATTTCATCAATAAAGCCTTGCGGGTCTTCATCCGGCTTCAACCCAAAGAATTCCGAGGATTCGTGCTCATGAAGTCACGGGCTCTAGTACTAGCCGAACGATCACTTGGGCCCGCGTTTTGCCTTTCAGTTCGCGGCAACCAATCGTCGTCAATAAAATTAATAGCCTCGGTCACTTGTTGACCCGATGTAGCCGCGGAGGAACTGGAGGCATGGAAGCTGGAACAGAAGCCCCTTCCTGCTCTTCCGTAATAGGTGGAGTAGTGGAGGCATTAGATGGAGCCTCATTATGTGACTCACCCTCATCTACATTCATAGGCGGCTCTCTTTCTGCCCGCCTTCTCGTCATAGGCTTGCCCCACTGGGCGGCTTTAGCTTTTCCTTTTGGCGGCATTCTGAAATCACAACATACTCATTAGGGAGGATTAAATCTTATACTCGGCTCTATCGCACGATTTCATGAGAAGAAAGATGGTCATTTTTCCAAAATGCCCTGTAGCCTCTTGTTTATTAGCGTGGCGCGCAACACACCATAAACAAGACTCTACTAGACACGGCTCGTAGACACTTCCTAGGACTTAACTGCTCTGATACCACATCAAAGTTGTCACGACCCGAACTACGGGCCGTGACGGGTATCCGGGGCTAACCACCGAACACCACTCATTCCAATACCTATATGCTCTCATTCGTAATACTTGCTCAAGTTCATGAAAATATATCATCATTAGAAACATAATTACTTTTATAAACATAAGCCCTTCGGCTATCAAAATAATATAGACACACGCACATGCATATACATGTGAACCATAGGACCAGACTACCCACACATGCGTATCTACGAGCCACTACTGAAATACTAGACATATGGACGGGACAGGACCCCGTCGTGCCCAATCATGAATACATACAGATATGTACCAAAAGAATAATCGGTGGCACCTCCGACAACGGAGTGCTCACAAGTCAGCTACTAGCTCCTATGGATCGGCACCGTCTCCTTGCCTACCCGTGGGCATGAACACGGCGTCCAAAGAAAACGGACGTCGCATTTAACATTGTACTGAGTATGTAAGGCAGGAATGAAATAAGCATAGTCGGGAAATCATAAATCATGAGTTGAGGATATAACCTGTGCATTCTGCTACATATAGCTACTTTTCATATACATACATCATACATAAGCACATCATATACATTATCATAGCGTGTGCCTTATCATATCACATATACGTCATCATACCATGCAAGCATCATCACATCAATCATACATCATCATGTCGTTAACCCGCGTCCGGGTAACCATCATATGCAGCCCACTAGTGGTGTCATGCCCGGCCCTCTAGGCTCGGTGAAATAGCAGCCCGCCTTAGCGGTGACATGCCCGGCCATCTAGGCACGGTGGAATCGTATGCTCCCGCCTTAGCGTTGGTGACATGCCGACCAATTAGGCGCGGTGGAATCACATCATCATATATCATGCATTTATCATCATACATATCATACAGTCATCACTATCATTCACTTCATGAACATATCATGGTTCTATCATAAGTTAACATCGTTATACGTATATCATCAATTTATACCGTAGGACTTGAAAGCAACCATAACTATGGCGGGGTGATGTAAGGTCGTAAACCCCCGATTACTTTATGGAGTAACCATAGTCGTCATATCGCATGTCACACCCTAACCTTATTAGGATGTGATGGGCACCCGACCCTTACTTAGGGCCGAGCGAACCCTCAGACTCTTACTGCATACAAAATCACTCCAGACTTTTTAAATCACATAGGATAAAATACATAGCAAAATTTTTTAAATATTCTTTCTCGTAGCCTTCAAATCGAACAAATTTATAATCATACAAAATTCAATGCATAACACGGACCGACATATCGGTCGACGAAGCCGCTATACGTACCGACAACCAACACCCACGACGCGTTCGTCTCGCAAAGTCTCTAACATAAACGTAAATCATAACAAACAAACTCGATTTCCGGCCCCGGGAGAACGAGCTTGCCATCTCTCGCCGGAACATCTTCTATAATAACTTCGGCTACTATCCGGGAGTACCTACGCGGCATGAAACGCACCGAAGACGGGGGTCAAGACGGAAAATGTACCGACATGTAAGGCATGCAATACGAAATGTGAACCATAATCGAAACAAACAGACTAAAAGATAAGTACATCTACTCAAAAATACCGACGCCTATTTCTCGTACACAAAGTTGATACATACCGTCCCATATACCGAAGGAGTACGAAGATAAGTAAGGTCTTTGAACCGTAGTACTAAAATGCTTATTTTACAATTACGTATCGCATGTCCGAAGAGGCACAAAATACGAGCACACCGGTGATGTCACACGTCGACGGAGTATGCGCTATCGTACGTAATGCTCGACGAGGTCATATATCGGACGAAATATCGAACGTACGTAACTATATCGAACATATCCGTAATCGAGTCGACGTACAGAGTTGTGTTGGATGTATTCGTAATCGAGTCGACGTACATGGCATACCGATGGCATCCGTGAACGAGCCATTACGTACAGATATATCAAAATCTTCCATTCGTAATCAAAATCGAAGTATGGAGGCATAATAGGCGAGCCTCATCAAAATCGAGATGCTCACTTTCCTCCGACTTACAAAATCGTCATCAAAGTCGTGAGTACAAAAAAAAAAATGCGTACCTTGTCCGGTAATATCAAATGCTTATTTTCGGACCACGATTATGCATACGTATCATATATTATCATAAGCATATGCGACCCAACAGAGCCCGGCCCTCCGGAGGGACGCGATACGTAACCGACCTGGTAGTGGACGCGATACCGTAACCGCCCTCTAGTACGGACGCGGTGAACGTACGTATCATATGCCATCCGGCCACCGTCCCCATATCATCGGATCATAATATCATGTGCATAAACGCAGCTCTATGACCGCCTATGAGGGACGCGGTGAACAATGTAAAAGAAGAGCACGATAACGACCCGGCCCGGACGCGGGAATCGTACCGTGGAGCGCGCACAAAAACATAACGTAACTCCGGCCCGGACGCGGTGAAAGATGCATTGAGTCATGCACGGGTAGTCGTGAGAAACCATATGCACATAAATCCATACTCGATGAATACGTACACTTACCGACATTCGAAGGCTCAGAAACGAATTTCGGTTTCTTCCAAATTAGTATCGGGAAGTCATGAGCGTTTGAAATACAGAAACCTCTTCGGACTTTTTAAGCGATCCGAGATCGTACGTGGAGAACATTAAGGCTTATAGAGCATACTCATATTAGAATACTCGGATCAGACGACTCATAACCGAATACACATAGCAGAATACTTATATCAGGATACTTATATCAGAATATTTACATCGGAATACTTATATCAAAATATTTAAATCAGATCATTCGTACCGAAGCATTTATATCAGAATAGTCGAACCAGAATGCTCATATCTGAGTTACCGTACACTTATATCAAATTCGGAACAATAGTCAAAGGTTTCCTTAATTATCTTACGAAATAAGACAAATAGAACAATACAATTAAATCTCGGGGCGTGTGGGCCCACCTGGTCAAGTCGGGTAACGAACATAAAAACGTGGTCATTATGTGCCATTGGATCATCCTCGAAAATTTCAAGGCATTCCGCTTTCATTTTCAAAAGTTACGGACGTTTGAACATTTCTTTACAATAAAGCGTAAGTTATTTAGTTCAATTCTACTGAATGAAAGGGGCAATTTCGGACGTGGATTCCGAAGAGTAGAGTTGTCCCCAAGGTCCAAATTCAAGCCTAGTATATCTAGGACATGCCAAGAGAAAGAAAGGGTAAGCCTTACATACCTTTTCCGTCGCTTGCGCTCTCCAAATTCAAATCCCGTTTCGCCCAAAATCTACAAATGGTCATGTTTACCAATCATTGATTAGAGCCTTTAGAAATTCAATCTTGAATTATTATTTGCTCTCTCGAGAATTTTAGGGCAGCATCTCCCCCAGATTAAATGCGCCATCCCCGAGAATTTTAACTGCCTAAAAAATACAACAACAATGCCATATAAAGAATACCAACAACACCAAGAATCACGACAAAATACTTTCTAATACAAATGTTCTTCCTTTCTACATTATGCAACAATTCCCATTCCAACTTCACGCTTTCAACCTAATATCAACGTTCCCGTCTTCATTTACTAATTCAAGATTATCCAAACATAACTCAATAACATTTCAAGCAATGCTCAAGGATTCCAAAGAACCCGACAATTCCATATTCTATTCGAAACCTCTACAAATGCAACGAAGCCACTACGACACATTTTCTTCTTTGTAATTCATAAACTACACCAACAATTCATGCGTTAGCAATGTTATTTCCATAAATTCAAGAACTACATTAATGATCATGGTGGCTTCCAAAACAGCCCACAATCATCACAACTTCAACTTGAATCATCGAATTCTCATTTTTATCATAGAACACATATCAACAACAACCAAATTACTACATGAAAAATTGTTCTTCTCCTTCCCTACACTACACACATACACGGCCACATACACACACCACACCACACGGCTTGCACACACCACACAACATTTCTATGATTTTCATTGAGTTCTACTTACTACAACATATATAACTCTTCCATAACACATAAAAGAATGAGAATTCTTACCTTTTCTTCAACTTCCCACTTGCCACAAAAGTGGTTTTCTTACTCAAATAATTATACCATATTGAAGAGATTCTTGAACTTAATAAGAATTCAAGAAGAGAGGAAATTTTGGATCAAAATTGGATGGCTTGAATTTTTTTTTTTTTCTTTCTTTCTTTCATGGCCGAATGGCCTTATATTTCTCTCCTTCTCCAAGATTTTTTTTTCATCTCTCTCTCAAGATGAAGACAAGTATGTATTATTTATCCTTTTCTTTCCACCATTTGTCTATATTTATTTTTAAGCCCCTCAAGTAATAAAAATTATGAACACATGGCCCTTGTTCTTTCTCTCCAAGCTTCTAGGATTTTCTTGAAATTAAAAGATGACTTAATTGTCATCATTTTTCATCCTTTTTCTTTCCCCTTTTTTTTTTTTGTCACATGGCCAATATGGCCTCTTTGGAATTTTCATGAACCTTGTGTAAAATTACCGTTTTGCCCTTCGACTTTTCTCAATATTACCACTTCGCCCCTAACCTTCCACATTATTTTCATTGGTCATTTTGCAATTTCTCTTTTTACCCTTGGCCTTTCTCAATATTTCCATACCACCAATGTTCCTAAATAATATCCCTAACAACTCGTACATTAAAATAACTCTTGAAAATGATCCTGTCCTTAACTTGCCACGACTTTCTCGAATTATCCGAATGCACAAAATGCGGGGTATAACATCTCACCTTGGAAGGACTACGTTAAGGTGAGTGTACATGAAAAAGACATTAGTGGATCATGGTAAACATCATTAGCTTCGTAGATACATTATATTGTGGTCTCTAGACTTAAGCTTGGCATTATCATCGTCATATTCATATCACATTTCTTGTCTCGTATGACCATTCATGAACATAGGCCTTTAGTCTTTTGGAATGTAGGAAATTCACGAAGAGGAAGGAAAATCATGCATAAGATTCATGCCTTATAAAGTAGGGTTAAGCCTCACATACCTTTGTCGCTTAACTATTCTATCGCTTGCTCGTTCTCCTTGAATGCACTTGTTTATACCTTCAATGGAATTCATGTCGTCATTAGCTAAACAATCATGAAAACGTACTTACTAAAGCTAGAGAAGTTTGGGCAGCCTTTCCTTTGTTTATACTACTTTCTTCCATATTCCATATCAACTCCCAACATTCATAACAATAATCACAATATCGTAAACAATAGGCATCATCTAATTACATTGCCCACAATTCATGATTTCACTACAATTCTTCATAATTATGACAAAAGTCCATCATCGCATTCTTTCACATCCAATACTCATTTCATGTTCTAAACGTCATTTATAATGCATTTGTAACATCAACACAACCATTTTCATGATTCATTCCAACTACTATTCCACAATGACATTTTTCACCCATTTAAGACCCATTTTCTATTCTCTTCCACCATTCATGTGTTTCAACTTACTAATACTTCAAACAACATAGAAAGACCATAAAACTTACCTTAATTGATAGAGGAACAAGCCTTAGATGACAATTCACCTTTTCCACCAAAACTCTACTTCCTCTCTCTTAGGATTTCTTGAGTTGAATGACTTTGATGAGGTTTCCTTCACTTGATTCACTCTAATTCTTGTTGTTGATCTTTGATTTCTATTGATTCCTCATAGATGAAGTGTTTGGAAATGTTCTAGAGGTTTCTTGAAGTGTGGAGGTGGAAGATGAAATGAAATGAAATGAAAAAGGGTCCCTTATATAAAATCAAGTTCAGCCCCGACCAGGATATACGGACCAACATACGGTCCGTATGTTTTTTACGGGCCGTATGTTTGGCCGTAGATCTGGTCCAGTGGAGTATAGTATTTTGGGCTGAATCTACGGTTGGACATACGGTCCTTACTTTTTATACGGCCAGTCTGTCTGGCCGTAGGTTGCCCAGTTTTTCCGAGAATTGTTTCGTCGACTCGTTTGATCTCCGATCCTTATGGAACCTTCTTACCACTTGTTTATCACTTCAATACCAATCTAAGGGACATCATGACTCTTCCTTGGGGCATCATTCATACACCATTAACTCAACACTCGTAATTCTTATCCGATGCACAACATATGACTCGCTTTCCTCAACGACTTTCTTTCCCTTGACTCGAATGTCTCTAGAACCCTTAATTAGAATCATCAAATGCTATTTCTTACTTTTCCAACCCTCGTATACATCATACCCCTCGCTCGTCTATTCACTGTACACTAACGGGGAATTTTCCAAGGTGTAACAGAAGTTTACCCCGGAAAGATAGAATGAGTTCAACTCACTAAAGCAGATGAAGAAACACTGTAAAATGCTACCCCGGATAGGTCTTCAATTTTGTTTCTCATTTTTGTCTAATCCCGGACCTTCTGTATTAGGCTTCGATGTAAGAACCAAACGATCAAAATGAATCATATCCACTTAGTATTTGCTACGGCAAAAACAAAAGGAAACGGATGAAGTTCATATTATGTACGTGCAAATACTTGCAATATAAAGAAAATTATGAAAAATTCATCTGACATGTCTTCTTATTAAATACCCTACACCGGGGACTACCGCCAAAAATGACAAAGGCAACAAGGTCACGTCGAACCGAGCCAAAATCCTTTAACACCCTCGAATGGGGACTGCCATATCAAAATTTGACAAGGCAGGGATTCAGGTGTCCGAGCCTAATCTGTTATAAGTAAGTGGTCGAAAAACCTGGCCTAAAAATGCCTAACGTGATTCGGAGACGTCTGAATTCACAAAGCATAAATAAGTCCCGCGGGCAAATCACTCGATCAAATCCTCGGACAAAAATGTACCGAACGAAGAAAAAAGCCAACACTTAGGGACAGTCCGGAAAAATGACTCTGAACCTTTGATTATTCCTAACAGGATGAGCGATTAAGGCAAATGTCATAACAAGCATACCGATAAAAGAATGAAGAAACAATCAAAAAGGAAATGCTCATTTCATATATGAAAGGTTTTTTACATTTTGAACTTTCTACAAATCAAAAAGCAAAAACAACCAAAAGGCAAAAACAAAATAAAGGCTAGTGCAGGCCCTGATCTACCCGGTATGGTTGGATCCGGAGTTCTCGGAAACCGTTCACTCGGAATCCTCAGACTCAGCATCAAGAGCTTTTTTAGCCTCCTCCTCCATTGCTTTAGCTTCGTCTATTCGATCCTGGAAGTCCTCTAATCCTTTTTGGGCCTGTTCGAGGGTAGCCCTCCGGGACTTCCACCGTTCATACTCGACCAAAATCATGGTACGAGCCTCGACAGCCTCCATGTCCTTAAGAATCTCTTCTAAATCGGCCTCAGCTTTTTCCAATTTAAGTGCTAGTTCGGACCGCTCTCCGAGAAGAACTAAATGAATTTGGTTAGCCGACTCAAGCTCGGCCTGAAGCACGTCATTGGCCTCGGCTACCTCCTCGAACTTGCTCTTGAGCTCGTCACTAATCCGGGCTCGATCCTCGACCTTCTATTCGACCACCCTCAACTTCTCTTTATCTTTAGCACTCTCGGATTCAAGATGCCGATGCTTTTCTGCCATCCTCACGGCATCAGCCTTGACCGAATCGAGTTGGCTTCGGAGTTAGAAAATAGTGGCCTCGAGTTCACCAAGCCTTGAAATAAAACGGACATTGTCTTTGTTGAGGCCGGCATTATCCGCTTCAAAGAGTCGGTTCTTTTTAACCATGTCGGCCAACTCGGCCTTCGAACGAAGATTTTCAGCCTTAGCCGCCTTAAGCTCGGGTTGAAGGTTGGAAAGAGTGGCGGCCCGGCTCAATTGGTCTTCTTTTTCCTGTAGGAGGAGTCGATACTTCTCTGTTTCTCGACCCTGGGCATCCAGCTGGCCCTTCAAGTCATCGATCTCGTGTTGGGCTCGGACAAAGCCCTCATTAACGAGCACAACACTCTGTAGAAGAAACGAAATCAAGTTAAGAAATTGAATGAACGGAGTTGAAAATCGCACATCAATATTATGAAAGGATGAATGTTGAATTTACCCGGTTGCCCGCATGCATGCCTTCGTTGATAAGGCACTGCCAAGGAACCCCGGCCATCTTCTCCTTGTCAGAATCTGAAATAAGGAGCCTTAGATAACTTGCAACCCCCACAGGATGGAATAAAAAACTACAGTCCTCGGGGATGGTGATCACCGCTGACCTCATCCTCCTCGGCTCTACACTAGAGGCTGGAAAAATACCTACGAGATTGTTCCTCGTACCCATTTTCGTGGACTGGCTAGCTGGCCTCGTGACTCGAGGAATGGGAAGATGGCCAAACCCGGCAGCTTCCCCGGTTGCTGGAGGGGTATCCGAGAACATGTCATCGAGGTTATCAGACCTCGGCGCAGGAGTAGGAGAAGTCAAGCAGCCCCGCGGTCTCGGTAGAGACGGTGTGCCTCGGATGTTGCAGCCGGGTCACCACCTAGGGAAGTAGTCCGGTATCGGTGGAGCCTCCGTACTGGGGCCGACTCGCTTTTTGTTCGCCTCAATATTCGAAGATGGCCGGATCTTCTAGCCTCGGGGAATCTCTTCGGCGAAGCGTCACTTGAAATGGCAATGAATTCAATGGACCTTAGAGGAGTTGGAAAAAGAACTTCTTCCCCACCTGTGTGCGGAGCCGGAACGGAAGGTCCTTCTTCAGTAGTAGGAAAGGACGGAATGGTGGCTTCCTCCTCCGGAACAGAGGCGACGGAGGGCCCTCACCAATCCTTCGAATAAGAAAGTCGGACTCTGATTCGTCCCTTAGAGTCCGAACAACGTTCCTTGCCCTTTTCTTTGGTTTCTGCCCTTTGTCCGAAGGCTTTCTCCATCTCTTACCGGCAGCAGCAATGAGCCGAGATGACCCTGCCATATCAAATTCAGGGAGGCTCGGCTGCAGGTTCCGGTCTTGGCTCCACCGAGCCCTTGGGTAAACCTGAATACCAAAGGGGTTATAAGAAAGAAAAGGAAAGAGGGGAAGATGCAATATATACCAAATCAAGGAGAAGATTACCGTGATTTTGGGCAATCCATCGGCCGCGCGATAAGTCCCTCCATGTCCGTTGTTCATGAGTGTGTTGACTGATGATTGCTCTAACCCATTCGGTAAGGTTTCGGACGGCGTAGGTATCCATGCCTCGGCTAAAAAAAATAAAAAAATAAAAAGGGGGGGGAGGGCAGAAAATCACATGTATGCAAGGGAGCAAGTATTGACAAAGCATTGAGGAAGAATAATTATAGAAGGGAAAACTGAGAAACTTCTGCCTATCGTTCTACCTCTCCAGAAAGGGCATGTAACCGGCCGGAATAATATCCGCATAGCCTTACCCGGACATAGCATTCCAACCACCCTCGATCTCTGTCCTCGTCGAGTTTGGAAAAGGTCGGGTTCCGACCTCACTTGGCGAGCTTTACCACGCCCCCTTGGAAGAGTGCGCCATCGTGAATTCCCTTTTGACGTTATAGGCCAATAACCAGAGGCAAGCCACGGTCCTCCAGATAATCGGCCCAATCTGGGCCAAGGTCACGTTTTACGTCTGGCACATCTCTAAAATAACCGGATCAATTAGAGGGTTGAGTTTGAGCGTAAATGGATAAGTGTAAGCATATAGGAAACCTTCTCTATGGTCGGTAATAGACTCGTCGGGCCCGGGGGCTAACACTTGCATCGGACGATTATCCCATTCGCAGTCGGCCCGAACCTGGTCAAGGAGATCCTCCGTAATAGACGAGGGGTATCGCCTTACGTCGAAACCCCTATTCGCGATAGAAGAAGGCTTCTCGACGTCAAATTTGTGGCTGTAGTTGGGTCTGGATGGCACTATGTCCAAAGCAGTCGGTTCAACAAATGTTTTTCCTTGGGTTTTGAAAGTTCCGCTTCCCCGAGAAGAAATCGAGGGAACGTCCTGGGAAGTAGTTTCGGTGTTGGCAGACATTTGGAAGGTGTGAAAGAGAAGATTTGAGAATTTGAAGTGGGAGAGGTAAAATTTAGAAAACGAAACAATGGAGGAAATGTAAGAAGGATGGAAGAAGCAGTTGAAGGATGCAAAATGACAAATGAAAGAGATAGCAAAGATGCTGTTATGATCAAAACAACAAATGAGGAGAAGTTGAAGTTGGCTTTTACTTTCAAGAAGACGAGAAACAAAGGAGCAAAGATTTGAATAAGTGAAGAACTGAAAATGAAAAAATGAAATAGCTAAGGGCCTTATATAGGCGCGGAACTGTAGCGGTTACAGAGAGCAACCAATCGGACGACGACACGTGTCCCACAATTAATGAGACGTGATATGAAGCGACGTGCGTTACGGCAGTTCCCGAGGTCGGCCGTTCGGGACGGGACACGTGGCCAATGTCAGAAGGACGTGACATAACTGTTCCCGCCAAATTACAAGATAAGAATGAGCTTATGGAACCACCGATTTTGTGACTTATCCACTTCCCGTTACTCCGGTAAGACTACGGTCCGGAAAGTGTGGAGACTATCTGTATACGGTGAAAACCGGGTCAATGTAAGACCGGTAAAATCGGGGGCCGAGGGTAGGTCCAAATGAACACGAGTATGTTCAGTCTTTTCTTTAGACCGGGGTGATTACACCGAATGCGGCTGACCCGAGATAAAAGAAGTGTATCCGTTGATCCGGTGTCTCCGAGTCAAACTCACGTGGCTGTTAGTCCGGTTTCTCCAAGTCAAACTCACGTGGCTGTTAGTCCGGTTACTCCATGTCCGAACTGAACGTAGCCATTAGTCCGGTTAACCAGTTGCAGTGCTGCCACGCATCAAGACCGTTCTGTCATTTTGTACTGACAACCGTATGAGTGTCAGACCGTACGGTCCTACCGTATCCTTTTAGGGTTTCTTTATTCTAAAAGGCTTTGTATTGTATTTACGGCCCATAAGGCAAACCAATAAATAGAGGAAATTTTTCTACTTTTAGGGGTTAGCTTTTGAGATCTAGAACATTGTAATAGAAAAATATCCGAATCTCTCTCTCTCTTTCTCTGATTTTAGTCCGGATCTGTAGTATTCTTCGACTTTGTTCATCCATTCAATACTATATATATATATATATATATATATATATATATATATATATATATATATATATATATATTGAGCTTAATCACCAATATCAATAAACTTATTCAAGGCATTAGCACATATATCTATATATATTATAGCAAACAAATCCATATATATTTCGTATCAACCAAAAATAGATTAAAATTCATCCACATATCCTATACCTCACTTACAAATTCAATTGTTACCGAAAATCGAGGTAAACACTTACCCCTACCTAGGGAGGCTGTTTCCGGAAGACCCTCTTGAAATATTTAATCATGTTATCTCTACTCAATAAATATTTACGCCATTAATAATGAAACCTCTTAAATGTTGGTATGTGAACTCACAAAAATCAACCCACTGATGAAATTAATATAAGGGTAAAATGGAAAAAAATTACTCAATTTTATCTTGAGTAAATAAAACAGACATATATTTTTAGTAAGGATAACAAATATTTTGAGACAGAGGGAGTAGAAGATTAAGAGGTAATTTTGGTGTTAGTAAAGTTTTGAACATTTTTTATGACTAATAAAATGCTTCAACAAATTCAAATGATACTACTTGTCTGAGTACTCTTGTTTCTCTTTTATTTATTTATTATTTATTTTGCGCTGGTATGTTTTGTTTGGCAGGTGTTTTTAATTCAAAGTGGTAATTTTTTTATTTGATTAATTCGACATTATTAGTAAAAGGACCATAAAGTAGAGATAAATGATATAACTAGCTAGACTCGGCAAGAATATTTGAATATTCCCGTCAACTTTAACTCTGGAAGATGTAATTGTAAAATGTGATTTTTTTTAAACTCTGATTATACAACAGACGATATGGAATTTATTAAAATCTAAAACCACTGGATGTATTATATATGTATCCAAATTTAGCATGTTCCCACTTCCCACAACTCTAATTTCGCAAAGTAGTTGTAAGTTGCAAATCTATGTATAATATAAAGCTAGGCATAGATAAGGTGATATGGCACCTCTCTATGGCCAAAAAACTTATTTATCTTTTTTATCCTTTTTTTGGCTTTTTCTTCTCCTTTTTATGCCTTTTCTTTTAATATTTTTCTATTTATCCAATGGTAAGAATTAAAGCCATTAGTCCCACGTTCATACACCGTAAATACCCATTACTGGACGGATTTATTCTATCCTACCTAACTGATTCTACCCCTATTCTCAACTAATTGTCCCTGAACACTTTCATTTATTTATACTAAAATACAAAATAAAAACCTTAAAAATTCCCTTATGATTCAAGCCCAACGAAATAACTAGCAGATGAAGATACAGAAGCTAACACAAATATTTTAATTGAAGTACCCTAAAGCCAAAAGGTCTAATAATCTATCAAACTTTGGTCTTGCCCTTCAATTTGCGACATAGTAAGAGACTTTTAAATACAAAATGCAGATCACACAAAGTAATTACGTTTGGATGTTGCACAATTACACCATGTCAAGTATTAATTGACGTATACAAATAATAGAATAACGCTCTCCCTACTAGGAGTAAAGACACATTTCTAGTTAACTAAAGTAATTACTTTTAAAAACTAATTAAACCACTCAGCAATATTGTATAATTCACGTTTTTAGAACCATGAAAAGTGACTCAAATAGAGGAACCTCAATGAATAATGGAAAATTAATGACCTCATGAATTTGTCCTAAGAAGTTACACATTTTGATTTTATATTCATCCTGTTACTCCAACCTCTTCAAAAATGGAACTAATATCCCTGAGAGGTGGCGAGCACAGAAAGTTATTACTTTTCTAAATGTGTTGAGAAGCAAAAACAAAATTACAAATGTACTTAATTGCACGTGTATCATTTCTAATTGGATATTATACAACTAAATATACTTAATTGGTGCCATCATCACCACCTTCTCGACCAATTTCTCATCCACCATATTATCTTCACACTAACAAAATGCTTTAGAATTTTTGCTCCTCATTTAAAATCAAAGTCGATCACAAAACTCATAAAAAAGAACACAACGAATAAAAGAAGGTTGGTCTGATGTGATACCTCCTCGGAATATTTTGTATAAAGCTCCACTTTCTGACTGTTCATTTTAAAACCTTTTTCTTATCTATATCTATAATAACCTCTCTTTAAAGCTTCAAAATTGGACAACATTAACATATTTTTCTCCAAGAATTATCCGTCAAGCCTGTATTTTCTCTAGTCAATCTTCAACTACTCTCATTTGCCCCCTTATCACTCGCTTTGCATCTATTAGTCAAGTCAGAAAACAAATAAGGAATTTAATTAATTGTTTTATTTCTTGTTTCTTTCGCTAGCGTGTTTTTTCTGTCAGGAATGACGGTGCGATGAATGGTGGATGAGGGTGAGGGTAAGAAAGAAGATTGGTACTTGTTGATCCCATTCTAAACAAAGTTGATGAGTAAGGAGACACTCGTAAAATTAGAATCTACTTCTAAAGAAGCATTCAGCGACAAATATGATGGTGGATACCACGGACATGACAGATGAAGAAACAGACTAGATTCGGTGAAGCACAAATAAGCCAAAAATCAAAAAACAACCAAAAGTGAGTTTTCTGGACATTTTAACGAAGAAACACCATACAGATTCCTTGAATTTTGAGTGCTCTTTGCTTCATAATACATCACTGGAGGACGAAGGAGAAGATATAACTAATTATCCTCACTTCAGTCCAATCACGTCAACTGATAAATCTAGACTATACCAACTATGGAACCTCTCTATCATAATCAAATTAGTAGGAAGCACATGGGTTATAGTCAGTTAAGAAATAGAGTACAAAAGATATGAGGACCCTCCATCCTACTAAACCTAATAGATCTAGGTAATGAATTTATCTTGTTAGGCTCCCAAATAAAAAAATTGACAACAAAGCCTCAAACATGGACCATGGTTCATTGGTTCACAATTACTATCGGTTAGAAAATAGAAGTCAAAGCTCAAACCACCTCAAACCAATATCAACTCCACAATATGGATATGACTTCAAGATCTCCCAACAGAGTATTGTGATATTGATAAATTAACTAAAACTGGAAATATAATAGGAACAATTATTAAAATAGATAGTTGTACTTCGGAAGCCATTAGGGGGCGTTACGCCGGACTTTGTATTATGGCAACGCTAGAAAAGAAACTCCATCAAGATGTCATGATAGGAACCCATGATCAACCCATATATTATGAACCTTCAAACCCCTTATGTACAGCCTTGGCTACTTACCTAGGGCACAAAACCATTCATGAGGGGTCGTTTGGTAGGAGGGATAAGTTATCCTATGTAGATGGGATTGGGTGAGATAAGATGGGATAACTTATTCCACTTTTTATCCCATACAGATGGGATTGGGTGGGATAACAAAGGACTTACCCCACCAACCAAATATGGGGTAATTTCAATTCCATGATCCCATCCTATCCATCCTACCAAATGACCCTCAATGCACGACCAGAATCCCACACAACCCACCTCTCAACCTAGCCCCAACGCCACAACATCAACCCCATCCTGTCACCTACAGAAACATCTACACTTCCACAAAAAACCCGGAAAAAAAAACATCAAAAAACAAGAAGAATCAATTAAAAAAAGGGAAAAGGGTCAAATATACCCCTCTACTTTAGTTTATTAGTTAAATATACCCTCCGTTAGCCAAAGTTGATAAATATACTCCTCCCGTTAAGAAAGTATTTATCCATACCTTTCAGATAACATAAATCCCCAATTCCACCTTTCATATGTAGTTCCGAAAATGCAAAACTCTCGTGCAACACATGGTGTTAATGGTAGAAAAGATGACCCAATTACCAAGTCCAACGAGGTGTGGAATATCAGAGGGAAGGAAAGGATTGTCCCTGGTGCCAACTTGTAGACGGAAATGAAGAAAAGCCATGTTGTATCTGTAACTGGAGAAGGCACAAAAATTGCACCATTGTTCCTGCAGCTGCACTACATCACAAGCAACAGTATCACAAGTAGCGAGCCTTTGGCAAGGAGCATTGAGAAGCTGTACATATAAACTCAAGTAAATTAGCATTTCGTGCTTATTATATTTACTTCATTCATTCATTAGTTGCTTCTTTTGTTGGGACACCAGTCTTGTGCCCCAGGCTTAGTTGATATGGAAGCTTGTGAAACTGTATGTAAACAATGGTAGCTTAAGCTCTTGTAATATAAAATTCAAGGGTGAACGTTTCATTTACAATGTCATTTTGCAATTTACATTCTCTATGTCTTTTGACAGTTCATTTCAACTCTGGTTATTTGGGGCTGTCCCAGCTCTGAATTATACGCTTCCAGAAAAACACTTCTAGTTGGTGATAACTTAAATATTTAAATTACCCAATTTCACTAAAACAACCCATACCCAAATATACAGTATTTGTATAAGACAGGAGGAAGAATAGAAGTCTAAATCGCCGTTGTAGAACCTAAATCGCCATTGTAGAACTTTGTAGAAAACCCTAACTTTTCTCTCTCTTTTGATACGGACTATTTTGATATGGACGGACTGAGTGTTGAGGTTGTACAGGGGTATATTTGGGTGAAAGAAATATTTTTGCAGGTCGGGTATGGGTTGTTTTAGTGAAATTGGGTAATTTAAGGTGGAATTGGGGATTTATGTTATCTGAAGGGTATGGATAAATACTTTCTTAACGGGAGGGGTATATTTATCAACTTTGGCTAACGGAGGGTATATTTAACTAATAAACTAAAGTAGAGGGGTATATTTGACCCTTTTCCCTTAAAAAAAAGAGGAAGAAAAAAGAAAAAAGAAAAGAAAAGAAAAGACAAAAGTGAAAAAATGGAATGGCAATTCCAATTGAATATACAGGAAAAAAGAAAAGGATTATGACATAAAAATTACTTCAACTCATGAGGTTAGCGCATATTGCACAACCACGTGTACAGGAACATTAGCTAAATTTGAAAACCAGCAACAATTGGAAAAAGGCAGAGAGAAAACTAGAGAGACGACACCACCAATACAACCAATGGATGAAAGTATGGTCACATCCTTTATTACTGTAACAACTTTTTTCCAGCAAGAAACCCAACACCAAAAATCGTACAAGAAACTACCAACCCAGCATTCCTAAAATTGACGATGCCATAGAAAAATAAAAATGACCAATCACCCTAAATACAAAAAGTTCTGCACCAACCACCGAATACTCAACCCCAAAAATTCAAAACTCATCAAAACCCTCCCCTGCCTCTTGATAGTACAGTAGTAGCATCTAAATGTGCAAATGTCGTAGCAGGGACGGGGTCAGTCAAATTGTCTGTGGGTACATAAATTGTTTGAATAGAGGTTATGGACCTTAACCCTCACACTATTCAAAATAACTCCATTTATGTAGAAATAGACAATTTTACAATTTTGACCTAAATTGGGCAAACTCAACCTGCATTGACCTTGACAACTGCAATTAATGAAACTCATACAATGCGCCTAAACAGAAATAGAGAAAAGATTGAGATTAACCAGATACCAAAAAAAAAAAAAAAAAAAAAACCCCCACTTTTTTGGCAACATCCGAGAACAATCAAGTAGAAACATTAAATTCTGACAACTTTTCCACTACGCTACAACCTATTCGAGGCAACACGTTAATAGGAACTCATCATTCCCCTGAGTAATCACCTGGAACATCAGCCCCAACAGTCACCCCTTCTCCTTCAACTTCTTCGCTGAGCAAACAACCTCCATTTACAAACTCAATGAAAAAATAAGAATCCACAAACAATCGTATACTGAAAAACCTGGAAAACACAAAAAAAAATGCCGACACACTATTCAAATTACTTCAACTCATGAGGTTAGTGCCTATTGGACAACCACGTGTACAGGTACATCATCAAAATTCCAAAACCAACAACAATTGGAAAAAGACAGAGAGAAAATTGGAGACACGACACCACCGATACAACCAATGGATAAAGGTACGGCCACATCCATTGTTACAGTTACAACATTTTCCAATAAGAAACCTAACACCAAAATTGTACAAGAAACTACCAACCCGGCATTCCTAAAAGTGATGATGTCATAGAAAAACAAAAATGACCAATCACCCTAAATGTTTCACACCAACCACCAAATACTCAACCCCAAAAAATTCAAAACTCATCAAAACCCTACAAAACCTTTCCCTGACCCTCACAATATTCAAAATTAACACCATTTATGTAGAAGTAGACAATTTTACACTTTTGACCTAAATTGGAAAAACTCAACCTGCATTGAATGTGACGGCTACAATTAATGAAACTCATGCGCTGTGCCCAAACAGAAATAGTGAAAAGATTGAGATTGAACCAGATATCCAAAAAAACACCGTTCAACATCCGAGAACAATCAAGTAGAAACATTAAATTCTGACAACTTTTTCACTGCACTACAACCTGTTTCAGGTAACACGTTAATAGGAACTCATCATTCCCCTTAGCAATCACCTCAAACGTTAGCCCCAACTGTCAGCCCTTCTACTTCAACTTCTTCGCTGAGCAAACAACCTCCATTTAAAAACTCAATGAAAAAACAAGAACCCACAAACAATCGTATACTGACAAACTTGGAAAACACAAAAAAATGCCGAGACACTATTCAAATTACTTCAACTCATGAGGTTAGTGCATATTGCACAACCACGTGTACAGGTACATCAGCGAAATTCCAAAACCGACAACAATTGAAAAAAGACAGAGAGAAAATTGGAGACACAACACCATAAACACAACTAATGGATGAAGATACGGTCGTATCCTTTATTACTATTACAACCTTTTCCAACAAGAACCCCGACACCAAAAATAGTACAAGAAACTACCAAACCCTCATTCCTAAAATTGACGATACCATAGAAAAACAAAAATGACCAATCACCCTAAATATCAAAAATTTCATACAATCGCCAAATACTCAACCCCGAAAAGCCAAAACTCATCAAAGCCCCACAAAACCCGTCCTTGACCCTCACACTATTCAAAATAACTTCGTTTATGTAGAAGTAGACAGTTTTATACTTTTGACCTAAATTGCCCAAACTCAACCTGCATTGAATGTGACGTCTGCAAATAAATGAAACTCATGCGCTGCGTCCAAACAAAAATAGTTAAAAGATTGAGATTGAACCAGATATCCAAAAAACACACCACCTTTTGGCAACATTCGAGAACAATCAAGCAGCAAATTGAGAATTAAGACACTGCCAAGGTCGCGACCCTTCTTTGCGAATGCCACCTAGCCTGGCGATCTCGACCCAACCCGGCTGAATCCATCGCTAACGCGACGCAACTATTGCGATCGCGATGAGTGGCCTTGACCCGGCCCAAGTCCCTCCTCCTCATCGCTAATGCGGCATCCCACCCATGAATGCGAAGACCAACCCCCTAACCCCCCCCCCCCCTCCCCCTTCCCCCTTCGTGAACGCAATCCCTTCTCGCGATCACGAAGAAGGACGTCTGACATCAGAAAACCAACAAAAACCAGCTATAGCTCAAAGTCCATTTTAGTACCTAAAACTCATCCCGAACCTCCCCGACACAAACAAAATAAGGATTTCGATCATAAAACATGCGATGAACCTGCTCGCACAGTCAAAACACCAACCTGGAATTGTCTTGACCTGATGTTGATTGTGGTCAACTCTAACTCATGAACTTAACTACAATCTCCACCAAGTCTCTGAAACGGGACTCGTCCAAACCACTCAACTAAGTAATAAATCACGTTCCAGGTTTCATGGAATTGTCGAAATTCAGATCCGAATTCGTTAACCTCCGATGTTGACTTTGGTCAAACTTTTCCTTTACTTCAACTTAAGAACTTTCAAATTTACTTTTTTCTTCTCCGATACTAACCTGATTGCCTCGGGAATTGTGTCAACCATCCCCGCAAGTCAAAAATACCATTTTAAAGTTATGGAAAGGGTCTTTTAAAGAAAAAGAATTCAAAAGCTCAAAATGATCTAACGGGTCGTTACAATATTAGACTGATCTTTTGGTTAGTTTTTTAAGATGAATTTTTCAAGTTTAAAATCTTTGGTTTTCACGAGTTTTCTAAGTCAAAAAAAAAAAAAAATCTCCCAGAAAACTTCAACTATTTTTCAAGTTAAATGCATGTCCAAACATAACTTCAATTTTCAAATACTATTTTTCAGCTTCAATTTTAATTAAAAAAAATTCAATCAAACTTATGTTCAAACACCTACTATCAAATGACAACCCCAAAAACAGTCTTCGTAAACCCTTTCAAAAAGCTTAACCAAGCACAAACTCATAAAGAAATTGTTTTGCAAGTGTTGGCAAGAGATATTTTCCTTGGAATAATGCTATCTTTGAGCATAAATAGAGTTTGAATTAATACATAAGATCTTAAATGGTCCGTTAAAAAAGTGCGTAAAGAGAATTTTGGTGCAATTGTTGGAGTAAAATGTGCACTAAGCCATAGAATTTTTATTATCCTTATATATGAATAAAAAAATTAAAAATAGAAAATCCATAAATGCACACTCTTTTGCCATCCAATATCAATATAGTAGCAACGTGTTGTATACATACTTCCAAGTCACATAAAAAGGTTTCTTCAAACCTGAAAACACCCAAACTAACTGAGCGGCGGTAAATACAAGAAGCCGCTTAATTACCCCTTGGCCCTTATGTGGCATTAACTAAAAATAGAGAAAAAAAGAACCAGAGGAAAAAAAATAGGAAAATAGGAAAAAGACAAGAGTTTCATGCAATATTTATAACCATGTGTGGAGTCTACGTGTCATACAATGGATAGTTGGTTCTGGAAAAATCGTTCGAGGCAAGGACTATATAAATCCAAGAGTAATAGCATCATTTTTCAAACAAACGCACACACCAATAATTATTGATTGAGAAGTTGAGCAAGCAATCATTTAGCTAAGTTTCCTTTTTCTCTCAAAAGAAGTTTGCATTCCCTTCTGGAGTGCTCTTCTGCTGAGTAACCTCTTCTTCTACTTTCCATATTCCATATATATACAGCTAGAAGTTTCAACCCAAAGTTTCTTGATCTTCTTTTAAGGTTTAAGGTGAGTTCTTTTTTTTTATCCGAAGGTATAATTAATTTTTACTGGCTCCTTCTTGGTTGCTTTTATAGATGGTAATTTTCTTGAGTTAATGGTTAAAAACATATCTGAACTATCATTTTTTTGCGAGTTTCATACCCACCTATCATACTCTCTCCGTCTCAATTTATATGAGCATGTTTGACTAGTCATGAAGTTTAAAAGAGAAATGAATATTTTTGAATCTTGGACTGACTTAACAGGAAGGAATGTCGTATAAATTGGGATTGGAGGGAGTATTTCCTTTTCCTACCTGAACTATCGACAATCTATGTATTAAAACATCCCAAAGGGAACAACAACTGATAGTTGTGTTTGAAACTCGCGGAAAGGTGATATTTCAGGTGTTTTTTTACCATTATCTCAATTTTCGTTGTACTTTGTGAACCGCGTGTCTCATTCGAAATATTTTGGTAGATCCCATGAAAGTGTGTGAGCTGATTTAATTGCTTCTGTGTTGAAGTTGATACTAGAAAGTTTGATTACAGGTGTTTGCTTCCTGTAATGTGTATTGCTATGTTTATACATGGTTGAGAGTTTTGCTGGAGAATTTATTTTTGGTGAATTTATTGGAAAATGATTGTACGTTCAGCTTCTATATTACCTGCGTATGGATGGTCAGTTGACACTTTGTTTTTGGGGAAGAATTTGAGACGTACAAGAGGTGATTGATTTGTATTCTTTCGAATTTCTTGTATATGCTTTGAATTTACCAATTTTTTGTCTTCATTAAATTCTGGTTAATTGCCTAAATTACCAATTTAAGAAACTGATTTAATGAATATGAGCCTAAGTCCCTTTCAAATTTGTCCCCTTTACCTTCTTCAAATTGAGAAATGAATATTTGGCTGGTTATGGAGTTCCCTTTGATTTGTCAAGTATGAACTTGCCTTTCATATTTCAACCATTATGTCTATCTCAGATGTTTGAGCTGATAACTTATGTATTGTATTTCATCATTAACTTAACTATTTGTCGTTGTTGTTGAAGTATGAGATTGTAAGGTATTAGCCTAGTAGTGTTAGAATCTCTAATCCGATCTGTCATAATTACTAATACATGTCAGTTGATTATAAGATGCCTTCTGCAAAAGATTCTTTTGCTCATTTCCCCACAAATTCGAAGTGACCATATATATAGATAGTTAGATGTGAATATCACATTCGAGCTAACAGCGTGCTTTTGTTGCTCTTTCCTCTGCAGTTAATTGTCAAACATCAACTCGAAAAAAGATGACAGTCACACCTAATATGTCCATCAATGATGGAAACCTCGTTGTCCATGGCAAGACCATACTGAAGGGTGTGCCTGACAACATTATCTTGACTCCTGGATCGGGGGTTGGGCTTGTTAGTGGTGCATTTATTGGAGCAACAGCTTCACAGAGCAAATGCTTGCATGTGTTCCCTGTCGGGGTTTTAGAGTAAGCATTTAATTGTCCTCAGACTTTTTAATTACTGTTGAGTTTAGGTATTTTATTCTAGGGTGTTAACGTTTCAATGATCTGCTTGTTCATTTGATGGCTTCTTCTGGAAAGGAAAGATACAGAAGTTGTTAGAATGACACGATATTTCTTTGAACTCTGTCGCCAGTTGAAGCGACACGACCGCTGTTAATTCATTTAGTAGAATGCATAAGCATGCACAAATGACATGGTCTGATTAACGATACTTCTTTAAATGAAGTTATATGTTTTCCCTTCTTTCACTATTACACGATAACCATAAGGCTGAATACATAGCCAGCCCCTTAAACTAGTCAAGATTTTTCCATTTAGACACCTCAATTGAGGCTATGACCTAACTTAAATCTATACCTAACTTAAATCTATGCATAAATTGTGTCAATTAGACATATATCACTCAATCTTCAGCAATGTTTAAATCTGTGTAGTTTACGTGCAAGTTAAGTGGCAATATACAAAGAAATGTGTCAATAAAAATAAAAGGAAAAGAGAGGGAAAAAAAACAAAGTGTAAGTACACGTTTTTCCTTCTTCTTCTTCCTTGTCTTTATTATTCTTCTTTTGAGACACTATTTATTTCTCCTCCCACAGCCTCTCTCCTTCTTGAAAAACGTTAAAAGAAAGGATCGACGTTGGATCTGGTGGGCTCACCATAAACTTGTCTGGCAAACATAATCTTTTTCCAGCTACTCAAATCTGATTTCGAAGGCTCCAAAGATAATTAGATTTTGTAACTGTTACCTTCTATGGACAAGAATCTATCTTGGACCTTAACCAAACAGAATATTCTTCTTTTAAAGAGGAAACGGTTTCATAGTTTCAAAACGGGAATCACATTTGGGTTGCCATTTTTTTCTAGCATCATTTTACCAACAAGAGGTGTTTGAATCTGAAGATGATGGAGGAATTGGTTTGTCAAGGAAGTTTTTTTGGCGAGAGATGGTGACTAATAGACGGGGAAGAGGGAAGGGTGGAGGAGGAGGAGGTGGATGGTGGCAGATGGTCGTGGAAAATGGCGGAGGTAGTGGCAGGAAAGTGTGAGGAAGAAGGAGAAATTTTGAAAGGAATAGAAAAAAGGAAAACTAAAAAATGAATTAGCCATTTTCTAGGCTTTAACACGCTGAGAAAGGTTGTGTAGTACACACTCTGAGAAAGGGTGTGTAGTACGCACTCTGCCACATCAGTATATCATGTCTAATAGACATAGTTCGACTTGAGTTCAGGTTCTCAATAGGAACAAGTCTAAGTTTGGGTGTCAACTGAAAAATTCGGAGAAGCTTAAGGGGCCACACATGTATTCAAACAAATTTTATAGAATGTAACATAACATTAATGTATGGTTTTTGACTTGGTGGATGATAAGCTAATTCGGTGAAGCTATTGTGCTATTAATTCCACTGCTTTATTACGAGTACAAATTGATTATGAGTGGGATGTACTGACCTTACGGTCACGAAGTCCATCTTTAGTGGTGAAATACTTTCTTCGCATTGTTAAATTTCGTACCTCATGCTAAGAGGGTGAAGGTTGACTTGATCAATTCCATGCAGAAGTACTACATGTTTATCATATTTCAGAACATCACAGGGAATTGAGTTGCAGAAGAATGAAACATGATGCATGTCAGAATGCTACTCGTACTAAAAAATCATATTTCTTTGCTATCTGTTGTTCCAGGGATACTAGGTTCATGTGTTTATTCCGTTTCAAGCTGTGGTGGATGACTCAGAGAATGGGGACATGTGGAAATGATATTCCTTTGGAGACCCAGTTCATGCTTGTGGAGAGCAAAGACACCACCGAGGGTGAGCATGAAGATGCCCCAACTATTTACACAGTCTTCCTCCCTCTACTTGAGGGACAGTTTCGTGCGGTTCTTCAAGGCAATGAGAAGAACGAAATGGAGATTTGCCTTGAGAGTGGTGAGTTTCCTTGCAGCCATTGGAAAATTGATAAATGTAATACATACATTCCGATTAAGTAGACTTCTTGCATCCATTTTTGTTTTACCTTTTGAGGCTTCTTGCATCCATTTTTTGTTTTACCTTTTGAGGCTATATGCAAAAGTACCTGCTATTTGGGTGCTCTGGGAAACAAAGTCGTCTCTCTATGGACCAAGTCTTTGGTTTATCCTTTTAGGCTCATTCAACTGCTTATGGGTAGCCTACGTGCGTTCTGCTCTGTGGGCACAGTACGACAATGTCATTTCTCGTTTTACTTAATATTTTTTCACCTGTTATGAACAAAGCTGTGCAAATAATTCTTCAGGAAAAGCTGCAAGTCCTATTCCCTATTACCACAAAATGAGGCTATATTAACCTATTGGGCTTGACCTATAGCTATAAATGTGATATTGAGCAAGAAATGTCAATGCTGACAGCGTTACTAAAATCTGTAGATCATCAATGGTGGGCAAGAAAGTATAGTAAATGAGAATGAACCAATATGTTCTGTGTGATTTATTTTTGCAGGAGATAATGCTGTTGAAACCAACCAAGGGCTTTATCTTGTTTACATGAATGCTGGGACCAATCCCTTTGAAGTCATTAACCAGGCTGTGAAGTAAGCTTCTAACCTCCTGAGATCTTTCTGATTACAATCACAAAAATATTATATATAGTATATTTGCAGTGTGAAGTAATTGTTGAATAATGTAACTGGTACTCAACTAGCATGATTGTAACTAGCAATTGAGACATCCATTTCTAAATTATATAAATAATGTGTTTTGCTCCTTTTATTTTTTCTTCTCAACAGAGCTGTTGAGAAACACTTGCAAACTTTCCATCACAGAGAGAAGAAGAAGGTAAATAGTTGCTTTCTTACTTTTATTGTGAAATCTTGGTCGGACCATTTTCTGAAGGGAGCATGTAATATCTTCTGTTGATTTCATGTAGCTGCCCTCAATTATTGATTGGTTTGGGTGGTGCACATGGGATGCCTTTTACACCGATGTCACAGCAGAGGGTGTTGAGGATGGCCTCAAAAGGTAATTGTTTTAACTGTTTATTTAGCTATTTCTTAGTTTTTGTTTGGAGATGTCTTTCGAGTTGAACTAAATGATGTAATGCTTTTATGCCAGCTTATCTGAGGGTGGTGTTCGTCCACGTTTCCTGATTATTGATGATGGTTGGCAACAGATTGGCAATGAAGCACCCAAGGATGCTAATTGTGTAGTACAAGAAGGAGCACAGTAAGATTTCTTGCTATTTATAATCGTTATTTTACTGTAATTTGCAGATCTAGTAAACAAAATTATATGTATGATCTCCGATGTTTGTTTTGTAGGTTTGCCAACAGGCTAACAGGAATTAAAGAAAACAAGAAGTTCCAAACGAAAGGCCTGAAGCATGTAGTGGAGGAAGCCAAGAAACAGCACAATGTCAAGTAAGTTTGCAACTTCTGATAGTTGTATTTTATATGATGTCTAAAAATTGCACACACCACAATACCTTTTTACTTATAACTCAATTACTTAGTTTTCTGTTGAACTTAGTTTTCTGTTGAATTCAAAGTACTTCTCAGCACTCAAATCTTTTCCTCCTTGTCTCAAAGGATCTGCTAGTAGGGAAGTGATACTTATCATTTTAATATTTGTTTGTGCTATGCAGGTATGTGTATGTATGGCATGCCCTGGCTGGTTACTGGGGTGGAGTACATCCTGCTGGTCCTGGACTCGAGCACTATGACACTGCATTGGCATACCCCGTTCAGACCCCTGGAGTGATGGGAAACCAACCTGACATTGTAATGGACAGTCTTGCAGTTCATGGATTGGGTTTGGTGCACCCAAAAAAGGTGTTCAACTTTTATAATGAATTACATGCCTATCTGGCATCCTGTGGGGTTGATGGAGTCAAGGTCGATGTCCAGAACATCATTGAAACACTTGGTGCTGGTCATGGTGGTAGAGTTTCCCTCACGAGAAGCTATGTCCAGGCCCTTGAAGCATCCATTGCTCGAAACTTTCCTGACAATGGATGCATAGCCTGCATGAATCATAACACTGATGGGCTCTACAGTTCCAAGCAAACCGCTCTAGTTAGAGCTTCTGATGATTATTATCCTCGTGACCCAGCTTCTCATACCATCCATATAGCTTCGGTTTGCTACAACTCGCTATTCTTGGGAGAATTTATGCAACCAGATTGGGACATGTTCCATGTTAGTGTCTGATATTTACTCTACCTTTATTTTTATCCATTTTTGACGATTCCATATTAGTGTTTGACGATTTCATATGATGGTTAGTTGACGTCAGTTAATACTGAATGCATTAGATGTAAAATGAGGTAAATTAATAACTGAGATGTTCATTGCAGAGTCTTCACCCTACTGCTGATTATCATGCTGCAGCTCGAGCAGTTGGAGGATCACCAATTTATGTGAGGTAATTTTTTGTTCTTTTCTGTCTGGTTCTTCCTTATTGCTTATTTTAACTTGAAAGTTGAAACTGTTATCTAACCTAGTTTCTTTTTCTATTATTCAGTGACAAACCCGGAAATCACAACTTTGAGCTGCTGAAGAAGCTCGTCCTTCCTGATGGATCGGTGCTTCGCGCTCAGTTGCCTGGCCGACCTACTCGTGATTGCCTATTTGTTGATCCAGCTAGAGACGGGACAAGGTCTGCAATTCTTTATGCAACTGATGCATATATGATATATATTGTGTACATTCTTGTGATTATCACGGAAACTTAACCTTCGCGTTTTATGTTGGACAGCTTGCTTAAAATATGGAACGTGAACAAATGCAATGGTGTGGTTGGTGTGTTTAACTGCCAAGGTGCTGGCTGGTGCAAGGTCATAAAGAAGACACGTATCCATGATGCATCTCCTGGCATACTTACAAGTTCGGTCCAAGCAACTGATGTTGACACCATTGCTCAACTCGCTGGCCCTGGTTGGAATGGGGATTCTGTAGTCTATTGCTTTAGATCAGGTAAAGCAATTCCGTAACATAGGTCTTTCCTTAACCAAAAAAAGAAAGGCGGCTCTGATCTTGCAAAGTATGACTGTGGTGTTAGATTACCAATTAACTGTCCATAATTTAATCTACAGGGGAAGTGGTTCAGCTACCAAGAGGTGCTTCGCTGCCTGTGACACTTAAAGTTCTCGAGTATGAAGTGTTCCACTTTTCTCCTGTCAAGGTAACCATTTAACATGCTGACCTTTTTGTTCTTAACTTGCTTCTTGAACACATTTTCCTAAAAGATGGAACGAACAAAAGCTTTATCTTACTAAACATTTTATTGGTGCAGGAAATTGTGACAAACATCTCTTTTGCTCCAATTGGGCTGCTAGATATGATCAACAGTGGAGGTGCCATTGATCAGTACGAAGTCCATCTGGCTTCTGAGGAGAAACCCGAGCACCTTGATAGCAGAAGCCAATCTCCGACTGCAACAGTCTCACTGAAGGTCAGAGGATGTGGCCGCTTTGGCGTTTACATTTCCCAACTACCCCTGAAATGCTCAGTGGATGGTGCAGACACCGACTTTAACTACAACAATGAATCTGGACTGCTTACTATGAACATCCCATTTCCGCAAGAAGAGATGTACAGGTGGAATATCGAATTCCAGGTCTAAGTAAGGAGTTTCTCTGATTAAGAGAATTAATTGTTGTCACAATCTTTTGTATGGAGCCAGAAGTGGCTGAAAGCTTTGTATTGCGCTGGAGGAATGATGTGAGGATTTAGCGTAAGTATTAGCAATGATGTGAGGATTTAGCTCAAGTGTTAGCAATAACGAGAGTGGGTGAGGATTTAGCGTAAGTGTAGCAATAACGAGAGTGGGTGAGGATTTAGGGCAAGTGTTAGCAATAACGAGAGTGGTTCAGGATGGAATGAGTCTCTGTAATAAAACTATCTGGATAATGTTGAATGTGAATCCAGCGTTTTCCCCTTCTACGTATATAGTCTTGATCTATCATTTCCTAATGAATGGATCTTTTGACAGTCTTATCACTCTCATGTCTCCCCCTATATCCAAAAGAAGCGAAACCATGAATTGTTAACAGTGTTTGGTTAAACAGTGTCGTAATCCAGTATAAATGCCCAACTCAGACCTTTCTGGATTTGTTTGTTGGTTTTTTATAACTACTTAAATTACTAAAATCATATCTTAAACAGAACGTTTTTCTGTTTCAATATCATGGTTGCATCTGATGAACTATATGAGAAGTTCTTGTGTGTCAATTTCCGCTACATCGGATATCCCAAATTGATCAAAACTCTTAGATGGATTACTCAAGTTGCACCCTATCCACAGCCTATCCAAGCTCTTGGGCAAATTACTTGACACTCCTACAAATTCAGTTACTACCTTGACAAACAAAGAGGAATAATACTAATGTTCAGGAGTCAAGAAGTTGCTCATTTTAACCGTTGTTGATAAGTCTTTCTAGATATCTGCAAAAGGCAAAAAAAAAAAAAAAAAAAAATCACTTCCTATTTAACAAGTAACCAGTGAGCCTGAACAGCTACTCATATCATTGTTTTTTTCTTATGCTTCTAGGTAATCACATTGAACTTGTTAAATTCAACCTGCACAGCATCATATTGTTACAATCAACAGAAAAATTACTTAACAGAATTTCAATTTGTAAAGTATCTTTACAATGGCAGTGAGTATAAATGAAAACTGAAATGCAATGACAGATAAAATTAAAACATATAATTGGCCAATGATCATGAACTGTCAACTCCACAAAGCAGTATGACCAATATAAAATCTTCAGAGAAAAGAGGGTATTGATCCACATCATCTTGCGGAATATACGGAGGAACCAATATGGGATTAAATTCGAGTATAGCTGCAGCATAGGCATCAAGTTGTTTATGGTAAGAAGCAGTATTATAATAATTGGGACCTTGTGCACTTGCACTAACAAAAGTTTCTTGATCCAAAGTATGAACAGAACATTCTTCTTCTTCTTCAGTAGAGTTCACCGTTAATTGAGTTATCGGAGCAACATTCGATTCTGTCGTGAGTAAACTAACTTGCCTGTTCCCATTCAAAATATTGCTCAACTCATCACATGGAATTAGAGCAATTGGCACCTCCAAATTCTTGATTTTCTTGAAACTGATGACCTTTTGCACTAATCCAATGCATATACCATAGGAACATAGCATCCTTCTTCTTCCTCAGTAGAGATTACCGGACCAACATTTAATTTTGTTGTGATTGAACTAAGTTGGCTGTTCCCATTCAAAATACTGTTCAACTCATCACATGGTATTACGGCACGTCCAAAATCTTGATTTTCTTGAAACTGATGTAACAGAGCATAGGATTTCACATTTTCTTGATGTTGTGATGAAGAAGAAATTGGCACATAAGTTGAAACAAAATTCCGCCCACTATGAGACGAATTGACATTCCCATTCAACATAGGGTTCAACTGATCAGATGGAATTACGGCAGCATTGCTACGTCCCGAATCTTGATTTTCTTGAAACTGATATTGAAGAGAGGATTTTGGAAAAGAAGCACTTTTTTGATGTTGGGATGAAGAAATTATGACAACTTGCAACAAAATTCTGCCCACTAAGATCCAAAGGCATAACCTGAGACGATTTGACATTCCTCGTAACACAGACACCCGACAAAATCCTCATGTTGAATTTGACGACGTTGTCTCAACGCATGTAGTATCTTATCACTAAGGTGATATTCTTTCATATGAATTTTACTAGGTCGATTATCATCATCATGAAAACGGAAGGTTTTCCTGAACCCAACTACTGACCCATTCTTGTCATAAACTGGTTTACTATTGTCGAGTCCCTTCCATGAACCGCCACCAACAATTGCCCTGTTGAAGTATTTACCTTTCCCTGTTTTTCTTTTTAAATGAGTAATAAAATAGTTTACAATATCAGTAGTTGTCTCGAATAATTCAGATGGCTTCTTGTTGCCATACAAATCTACAAGTCTAATTTGGTTACACTGAATAGGAATACCACAAACAAATTTGAGAAGAAAGCCCATGATTTGTTCATCATCAAGATTCATCCCCATTCTTTGAGTCATCGTCGTATGTATTCTTTCTGTGCAAACAGTAAGAAATACTATGAAGTTTTTAACTTTTACATAGTAATAAGAGCGAGCGTGAGAGAGAGGATATAGAAACACAACAACACAATATAACTTGCTACTTATTTATAGGGAAAGTCTACAAATAATAAGAAACCAAGAAATCAAGAAAACTGTATCTTCGTGGTTTTTTTTTTCACCCTGATTTTCAAATTTAATAGGCTGAAGTGACTAAAACACCTTTAAATTTGACACGAATTGCAACTTTAGTCCCCAAACTATTGATGCACTTCAAGACATCCCTAAGCTTGGCTAACTGGATTTTAATTCACCCCCGCGTTGCCATATGGCACAGCAAGTGTGCACAAACACTTTTAGGCGCGTGGGAGGCTCCACATCAGCAATCAATTTTTTTTACATTTCTTTAAATTTTTTTTCCCCATTCCAACATCTAAATCAAGCTGAAGTGACTAAAATTTAATAGGCTGAATTGATTAAAACACCCCTAAAAGTGATAAAACACCCCTAAACTTGGCACGAATTGCAACTTTAGTCCCCAAACTATTGATGCACTTCAAGACACCCCTACGCTTGGCTAATTGGATTTTAACTCACCCCCGCGTTGCCACATGGCACAGCAAGTGTGCACAAACACTTTTAGGCGCGTTGGAGGCTCCACATCAGCAAAAAAAAAAAAAAAAAATCATTTCTTTAATCTTTTTTTTCCTATTCCAACATCTAAATTAGCCCCTTCCTCCATTAAAAAGTATATTTTTTTAAAAACAGAAAAAACTAATTTTTTTTTAAAACGTGGAAACCCCATTTTTTAAAAATAAATCTGGATTGATTTTTTATTTAAAAATCTGGAACTTTTTAAATCTGGAAAACTGAATTTTTCTTAAAAAAAAATGTGCAAAAACCCTTCTTTTTTTTTTTTTTAAATCTGGAAAATTCATTTTTTTAATTAAAAAAACTGGACTTTTTAAAAATCTGGAAAACTGAATAAACCCATTTTTCTAAAAAGAAAACTGGAAAATTGAATTTTTAATTAAAAACCTGAACTTTCTTAAATTTTGGAATACAGATTTTTTTTTTAAGAATAAAGTGAAAAACTGACAATTTTTTTTCTAGATTTAAAAAATAATCTAATTTACCAGGATTATTTTTTTAAAAAAAAATGGGCTTTCCACATTTAAAAAAAAAAACAGTTTTTCCATATTTGTATAAAATTCCAGTTTTAATCAACTGTTTTCCAGTTCTTTTTTAAAGAAGTGTCCTAAACGGATCATGAAAATATGGATTTTTTAGGACACTTTTTAAAAAAATATCAAGTTTCCAATTTTTAAAAAAAAAAATCTATTTTTTAAAGATATTTTAATTAAAAATCTACTTTTCCATTTTTTTTTTATTTTTTTTTAAATCAAATTTTCCAGATTTAAAAAAAAAATCCATTGTTTCAGATTTTTTATAAAAAAAAAAAAAAAAATCAGTTTTACCATTTTTTTTAAAACAATTTATCTACGTGGAGGACACATAGGATAAAAATGTCAAGTGGACAGCGAGTGCATTCCACTTGCTGTGGCATGGCAACGCGGGGGTAAATTAAAATCCAGTTAGCCAAGCTTAGGGATGTCTTGAAGTGCATCAATAATTTGGGAATTAAAGTTGCAATTCGTGTCAAGTTTAGGAGTGTTTTAGTCACTTCAGTCAATTTAATAAGGAAACTAATTACGAAGAAGTACGAGGTTGCTAGACATTTATTTTCATAATAAGAGTAATAAAGAAAAGCACTACTGTGTTTTGTTGTCATGAAGTTATATAGGAATAGAATCACTAAGTTAACTAATACTCCCTCAAATGGTGTTTGACGTACTTTAATTCAAATGGTGTTTACTTTCTTTTGATGATTTAATATTGTCTCTAATTAAATAAATCATGGTACATGAACATGAAATGGTTGCTATTACATTAAATCGGTCCACTCAATACAAGTTGACAGACATCAGATACCGTGCCACGTCTCAACCATTTTGGGGCGTGACGTAAAATGTCCTTCCAAACATACTCTAAATCAAAAGTACAAGCTTCACATATTTCTTCGATAAATAATGTTTTAACGAATACAAATGAGCATCCCAACTATCAAGGACAAAAACAATGGTTTACCATTCCCTTTAAATTTGTAGTATAATGCAAATAATAAAGATTAAATTTTTAACTTGTTATCAGCCGTAAACGTACAATGCAGCTATCACCAGTATTTTCATTTTTTATTTTATGTTTCCCTTGATGAAATATTTAAAATGACATAAAGTTTCTTCCTCAATTATCTCAGCCTGTCCTTTCGGCACACCCATTAAACCTACTAGCTTGTTATATTATTTCCAACAAAAATTACCCAAAATTTTCCGTGTTTCTATTTATGTTCCTATATAGAATATGGAATAGTCGTTCTTATTTTTCTGAGTATCTTTCAAAATACCATTACAAGAAACTTTATGTTTGAACTTTATGTCATTTTTAGATATTCTAAGGCTAAAAGACCAAAATACTAAAAAGGAAACATTGAGGTTAAAAAATTTCCATACATTGAAATTTAATTTGTCTAGGAGAATGAAAATGGTTAATCTAACTGACAAAGCAACATAGTTTTATTCATTAATCTCACAATTAGAAAGAAAAACAAATCCCGTTTGAAGTTCCATTGGGAAAGGATGAGACCTAAAGCTAATATAAAAGTGGGAAACCTTTTGATAAGGAGCATTATACCCCCTTGATGGACGCTTTTTGCGTGATTTAAATTAACCGGGCCATGACTTTGAATACCAGATGATTAAACTGGAAAACAAAAACAAACACAAAAGATAACAATAAACAATAATAAAAACTAACAGATTCCTTGATAAAATTAGACAGTACTTGCCATAAAAATTGAAACAATTGTGCATGACGGCCTTCACCAATATTTGGTCCTGAAACCTAAATCTACTGCCTTCATACCTTTACTCATCTAGCAGAAGTTTGTATAAAGTAATTAAAACATCTGTAATTCTCACCACAGACTGCCATAACATGGTTCTAACATTTATTGGCCTCTTTCTTGTTGTCATATGCCTATGGATATTCAGGATCTGGCTGATTAAAGAAGGTCAATACTTCTGCAGTTAAGGACTCAAAAGATTCATCATATGGGGGAAGTTCAGTTAAATCAGGATATAGCGGCCACTCACCATCAAAGCTGAAAATGCCAGTGCGCCCATCAAGATTTTTTTCAGAACACTCAGGTTTCTCAGAGCCCTGACTGTTACTTGGGACCGTATCAGTAACCACATCACTGCTCGCTTTAGTAGGAACTATTGTTCTCTGATCATTTTCAGGCAGGGGAGGGGGAAGCATAGTTCCCACATCACACAGACGCTGAGATTTTGCATTCCGGATCATGAAGCCTTCATCAGATGCAGGCGGTGACTGTGAATTACGCATACCTATCGGACGCTTATTTCCAACCACTTCGTTTGTTGCTTTGTGTGGACCTGTAGGAGGAGTAAGTGTATTTCTCTCCACATGTTGGGTCTTAGGAGTAGGAAGCACAGTTCCCTGGTCATGCTGACGCCAAGGGTATGTATGAGGTTTGTCAAAGCTCCAAATTTGATCAAGCAACATTGAAGAGGAGTGAAGCATTGCAGTAGTGACTTGATCAGTATCAAGCAGAGGATGTAAATCTTCGCCAAGGACATTACTAGTCCCCTCGTCATTGTCTATGTTGCTTGCTCTCTGTGGGACTGCAAGAGGAAGAGGTAAAGCATTATTTCCTGACTATGCTGAGACAGCTTTGCATTATTTCCATCTAAAGCTGCAAATACCACGCTGCTGATCAAGCAATTTGAAAAGTGCCTCAAAAACTAATTACCTTCTATTGTCAAGCCCTTGCTAGATATCCCATCATTTTGACCAGCAGATTTTGGGGCTTCCTTTTCCTCTGCTGCTATTAACTGATCAAGCAGTATTGAAGAGGAGTAAAGCGTTGCAGCAGTGACTTGACTAGTATCAAGCAGAGGATGTAAATCATCGCCAACATTACTAGGCCCCTCATCATTAACTGTGTAGCTCGCTTTCTCTCTGACTACAAGAGGAAGAGGGTAAAGCATTGATTATGCTGAGCCAGCGGCTTTGCATTAGCTCCATCTAAAGCTGCAAATACTACGCTGCTGATCAAGCAATTTGAAAAGTGCCTCAAAAACTAATTACCTTCAATTGTCAAGCCCTTGCTAGATACCCCATCATTTGGACTAGCAGATTTTGCGGCTTCCTTTTCCTCTGCTGCTATTAACTTGTTACTCACCTTGTATAACTTGCAAACTACCCACTTTAACAGCAGGAGGAAAATTAAAATAATTAGCACCAGAAGGATATTCTATATTTAATCTTCATTGAAAATAAGAAGCTAAAACACAATTCCAAATCAGTTTCTTTTCCCAACTGGTACACCACCTCTGTATGAGTAATTGCTCATACGGTCTGTTTTACACTTGTCATTTAAAAAGTTGGTGCATCAGCTTCTTGGAACGGGACTTCATATAAATGAAACAGGTACATGACATATCCGCTATGTAATTATAACAGGATGCCCATTGAAGTTATCCAATTCTAGTTTAAGGCACTAGAGGTATGTTGGTCCAAGGAAGGATAAGGAGACAGTAAGAGGGAGGGAACTCTTGATTTACTTCTCCAAGAGAAACTTTTACTGTTCCTCAAGTTGTTCAATGCAAATTCAAGACAGATAAAAAGGGCATCTAGTTCCTCTCTCGCTTGGAGGAGAATAACTGGTGCGCAGGGGTTGCCTACTTGACTTTCACTTTTCCTTGTTTTACAAAATGATGAAATACAATCTCCTATGGCACTCTTTTCTTCACAGCAACAATTGTATATGCTAGACATAAGCCCATTACCAGTCTTATTAAGTGCGGATATCAATTGTCCTCAAACTCACAACATCATTATGTATACCTAAACTCCCAACTCTTACAAATAAGTATGTCCTATTACTTAATTTAATATAAGTTAACACCATACCTGCATGTCGTCAGAAGTTGTACCAGTACTATTCAGTCTGTATTCGTGCACTAGCCACTCAGTCCTGCTCCTATCCTCCTCATGCTTCTCCTCAATGTAGATTAGTGTCTTTCTGTATCCAATCAGCTCACCATCCTTGTGGATGAGGGAATCTGTTCCACAAGATTCCCAATATCCGCCACTGTTCATGCTGTTGGATTGACCGTCTTTGTTTGCTGGGCTCAGAAAGTACCATTCTTCCGCTTGAGATGGAAGGTGCATCTCTGCCAATATGAAACTAGCTTCTTTCACCAAGAGTGAGATCTATAAACCAAAAGCAAGACGATGACAGTAAAATGATTGGGAGATGTAAAATTCGTCTTGATGCTACTATAAGAGATGACATCTCCAAGCTTCTCGATCCACCACATCCAAATGTGGGCAACAATAGCAGACAATTATACAGACAATGCGTAAGAGAAGAAGACATGGATATTTATCAAAAACATAAAAAGAAATGAAAAATCACTGTCAGGTCTTACCTTAGGGAGATAAGATAAAGTTTGGGATTTCCTAACACGGCTAATGGAATAAAATAAATACTTGGTAGTCAGAGTTACTCGGTGCCATTGTGGGTGGGGGTGGGGAGGGAGGTAGCAATACCCCGATTAGTCAAGGTGCGTGCACACCGGCCGGGACACCACAATTATTAAAAAAAAAAAAATGAAAAAATAAATATTCACAACCTAAAATTTACTTACAAACTAAGATAATAATACGGCTGTCTAGACCTCCATGACGCATTTTCTTTGTTGCTCCAAATGGATCCTCTTTACATGATACATCATGCATTGCAAGAACAAAGATTCTCTGAATTCGGAGAAAAGGCGGTCTTTCCGAGTGTTTGCACTTTAAAGTGCAGTAATCTAATGACTGAACTTGTTCAGATTTGTTAGATAGCTATTCATTGTGGAAACCAAGCCTTCACCAGGCTTATGTTGCGCGGACTCTTCAAAATCTCTGGCGCACCCATATCGACATGACATGGGTGTGGGTGTGGGTGTGGGTGTGGGATCCATACTGGATTTGGTCAACTTACCTCGGGTAATTTGACCACATTCTATGACCAAGAAGTATAGATTGATTATATATATATATATCGACATGACAGGGGTGTGGGTGTGGGTGTGGGTGTGGGATCCATACGGGATTTGATCAACTTACCTCGGGTAATTTGACCACATTCTATGACCAAGAAGTATAGATTGATTGCATATTTGGTTTGATTTTTGGGTTTATAGTTATATATATATATATAACTATATAAAGTATGAGAATGCTTTTCTATTATGCAAGATAAGATAAAATATTGGTGTTTATAAAGAATGAAGTTTTATTAGTTTTAGTTCATTAAATTTAACTAAATATATACTTTAAATGTCGTAAGATACATTTATTGGCCATATACCAGCACCCGTATCCACACTCGGATCGATACACCCAAATCCTAAAATTTATGTGAGGAAGAATCCAACCTCTAGATCTGCACCCGGATCGGATACCCGCACCGAGTCCGACCGACATAGTCACCAGGCACATTCACTAAAGAAATGTTCGGTACCACGAATCCACAAATTAAATATAAAACAAAAACACCTTTCAGATGATAAACATTCACGAAAAAAAAAATTATGAGAAAACAGTTTTCCCCACACACACAGAGATAGAGAGAGAGCACTATACGAGAAAGCTGCTGAGGACGGTACAAGAAGAAGTCGACTTCATGAATAGTCTGATTGGGAAAGGGCTGGCCTATCATTTTCTTATAGAGATAATGAATTATCAGCTCTTCGTCTGCACAACACAGCTGACCATCAACCAGCATTTCCAGTTTAGGGATGACTTCAATGTCCATACAATGCTTGTTCAGGTTCCTCATATCAGCAGTGCTGTTCTCTTTCCCCTTTTCTTCCATTTTTGCACCCTAGTCACATAAGAGCAATAGCAAGATGAATGGATTCTCAATTTATTCAATCTACAACAAAAGCAAAAATAGAAAAAGTAATTGGCAAAAGGAAATGGAAGAACTAACCTTTGCCGTGGAGGCTCGCGTTGTTCTTTCTTGAACCTAAAGAGGTCAATTTTATAGCTATTCCGAAGAAAAAAAAGAATGGTAATTATATTTGAATTTTGAAGGGGGGAATCTTTCAAAAATTGGAAAGAAACTTATGACAGCAGGTTTTTAAATTTTTTTCCCCAAACGGAGGATACTTCAGTGTCTATTATGCGGAGATACCGAGCAAATTAATATTACCGGTCCCAAGAGTCTAATTATCACAAATTTAATTTGAAAAAATGAAGCTGCCTCAAATGCCATTTCACGTGTCGGGTTTTTTTCCTTCTCTATTAACAGTAATTATCTTCCCTTTGTTACCAATTTTCTGCCCTTTCCAATATGACTTATATTTTTCAAAATGTGATGGATAGGAATTCAAGTACGTTTTGAATACTATTTCCTTCCATGGATTACTTGGCTTTATACTATAATTTCAAGTTTAAGAATCTTTGCAAATAACATTATATGTAATGTATAGAGAACCTAGAATTTCTTTTTCGACGGTGATGTCTGATCCAAGCAGCCAGCTTGCGCCCACCTCGACTAATCCACCAGGAGAGATTTTGTGGTACGATTTCATTGAAAAGAGACACAGGAGTTCATTTCCCAAAACAAAGAAAGTACAGCAGTCAATTCAAATCACTATCCTTGAAATTAGATTAGAATATAAAATGCAAATCAGCACCAAAAACCTTAAAATGAAGAAGGTGACAAAATGGCCAACCCCAATAACTATTCATCACTCAATATGGAGACTAACTAGAGTTAAAGAGCCTCTTCACACTGATTCACTCAAATATGCTTTGCTAAGTAAAGTAACATTTTAATAGAGAATCGAGGATCAGAATTCACCCTCGCCAACATCCATTCCGTAAGAAGATAACTTTTCCTTCGGGGAAGCACTTTCCTCATTCATCAATTCTACATTTTGTAAACACATCGATACCAGTTCTGATTGAAATTGAAAGTGATTATGGATGATATACGGAGCTGACTTTACACTGCACCTAAAGGTGTATTACCCAACCAAAAGAAATCTGCTATGCTCCATAGGTTCCATAGCTTCAAGAGAAAGTTGAAGCAAAGTTGGCCAGAATATCACATGCCTCCAAGCTCCAGATACTGCAGCAGATAGTAACGTCATAGGAATTTCGACCTGCTTGATAGGATGCAATGCTAAGAAGTACACTACATGTTTTCTAGTTGTTCAATCTAGAAGATCTCTGTAACAGGTCTAGGCAGACATATGAATAATATTTGAGTTGAAATTGATCAAAGATGAACATATGAAGTTGAAATTGTTATAGACATGAACTTGAGTTGGAAAAACAACTGTGGAAGTTGAAGATTTGTGGGACCAGTATTTCACTTGAAATACACCTTTAAACAGGTTTTTTTTTTTTTTTTTTTTTTAATCACAAGGGAACCCGCAGCCGCTACCCTTCGGGTGTGCACAGGGTAAACCCGCTCTTGTGAAATAGCCCGCAAACCACACAAGAGAGATAACCCGCACTAGGCAAGCCATGTGCGACGAGCTCACCTTTAGACAATTATTCCGATAATTAATTTGAAATTCAAATAAAAAAGTTCAATATTTGTAAATATTTGAATATTAAACTTCAATATTTGCAAATACTAAGATAATATTCATGCCGAAATGGGCCATCGATAAGGTACTCCATCTGCATTGTTCTAGTTATATGTTATAACCACCCAACAAATACATGGGAAATGTTCATCCGAATCAATGGTTGTTTCTACACTTTTAGGGGTCGTTTGGTTGAAAATAAGTTATCCCAGGATAACTTATCCTAGGATTAGTTATCCCGGGATTAGTTATTCCACGCTCCCACAGGGATAAAATAACACTACAATCCCGGGATTACTAATCCCAGGATTAGTTATACCGAGATTTTATCCCAACCAAACATGGGATAAACTCATCTCAAATATAATCCCGGGATTATTTATCCTTATCCCTCATACCAAACAAGCCCTTAAAAATATTATATTTGGTGATCCAGGTCATCTAACTAATTTGTTACACCAGACTCTTTGATGATAGGCTAATAGGAGATCCCACACTTAAAGAAGAGTAAAGTCGTCCAGAAAAAAATCACAAACCACGTATATTAGGTTTTCTACACTCCAGAGAATAACTGTACGAGCTGACAGAAAGAAATATAAAAGAACTCAACTTAAATGGTCAACTTGGATAAGCACCTAACCCAACTATTAAGAAAATACTGATCGTTGCAGAGATAATAGTCTCTCTCTGGCACTAGTTAATCCTTATATAGTTTTTTATCAAAGCAAACGGTTATTATTGCTTAAATAACGTTACAACATATACGCAAATCAGAAGCAGAAGAATGATTTAAATGTGGCTGGAATATTGAAAATATAATTTGCTGGTACGATGAGAAGAACTATGATCTTCTAACTGAATGTATTTACAAATTAGATCAAGGGGTCAGAAAAACACTAACACCTTATTTGTTTGACATTACGCTACAGATGAATAAATATCCCTAGATTTATGCAATGACCTTTAAATACAGCAACCTAGTCACTTGTGAATTTAGTATAATTTCTTCCCTTATGATGCAACCAGCTTGTAACAGAATGCCATGATAAAATAAGCCAGAAACAAAAAGGAGGACAGGAAGTGCAAAAGGCAGATTACTACTGAAGTTACAATAAGTACTGATACACAAATCAATTACTATCACAAACCTGGGGAGGCGAGACCGGCACCCTGTGCGTTACTTGACCGAGCATACCTACCTGTACTACACATAACTCCAACATATACAAAACAACCGAGGCCGTAATGGCCAACACCCATGATAACCTGGAGACAAGAAGGATATGACAACATTGATAGGTGAACAACCCAAAAGGTATATATACATGGGCCAACAAGGCCACCATACGTACCGATACATCAACATCAAGGCCGACAAGGCCATAACACCTACTACACGTACAACTCACCGATAAAAGAGACTCTACTAGACACGGCTAATCACAGGGACAACAGAGATTGTCTATTACTTTAACGGCATAAATATAATACATATATAGACACCTTAACTTGGCCTCAACTGGAAAGTAAACACCCCAACTTTAAGAATGCACATCTAAACACCTCAACTTGGTTTAAGTTAGCCCTGTAAACACTTGCGAAATGCCATGTAGGATGCCATGTAACTCACGCAAAAAGCCATGTAGGGTGGGTGTGTTTACTGGGCCAACTTAAACCAAGTTGAGGTGTCTAGATGTGCATTCTCAAAGTTGAGGTGTTTACTAGCCAGTTGAAGCCAAGTTAAGGTGTCTATCGGTGTGTCATGCCTTACTCTAACTATGATCAAACTTAATAAATTTCACCAAAGAAAAAGCCTTTGACTTGCATGTGCTTGATTCTTGATATAATTCACCATCAGTTCACATGAATTTTGTGAAAGATGATGAGCAAAACAAACCTCTTGCATGGCCCTCAATCATCCCCACCCCACTTCAAACCAATGCACTTTATTTCTCCCTTCATCTTCTTAGTTATTGTCTGTCACAGTTGTAATCTGGTAAACTTATTGTAAAAACCAACCCTTTCTTAAGCAAAATCATTTTTCCCCCAAACTACACAAATTATACTCTAAAACTAAAAAGAAGGTTCACTTGCTTCCATTATATGCCATGCAACTTTGTGTACAATTGCAATCATGACAATACATGCACAAGCCACAAAAGAGAGGATACATTAATATCATTTTCACTCAAAAGAAAAATACAAGGGTTAATAGTACTTTTGACCCCTCAATTAATAATAAATTCTGACTTTAGTCCATATGATATCTGACTAAGCACATTTAACGTTCAATTACTTGAAATGTGTACTTTTGATGCTTTTGCTTATGATTATTAACAAACTTTCAGAATTATTAATCGTTCCATTGTTTACTACTCATGTTTTAGATTAAACTTGTATACTTCTAAAATTAGTCCAAATTTTTCTTATGTAAAGGGACCAAAAGCACACACTTTAATTGATTGAAGGTCAAATGATCACAAGGACCAAAATCAGAATTTACAAATAATTGACACAACAGATATATTCATAGAACAAAAAGGAGTAAAGATTGTAACATTACCAGAATAAAGGCAGCCAAGAATTGTTTGACTTGAAACTTGTAATTCCTATATAGACCCTCAACCATTTTCACTCTTTGGCACTGAAATAAAGAAGTCATTTTTGTGATGATTTTTTTTTTTTTTAAAACTCCTTCAGTTTCAATAGCAATACCCTGGTTCTTCATATTCTTTTCTACCAAAATTAGAAAGAAAAGATGACTTCTTGGTTGAATTGGGTTGTCTTATACAGTATTTGACAGAGAGAAGGTTAATTTTCAGTGTTTCTTTTCTTCTCCATACACAATTTCGTGAAAATGTTACTTTGGTGCCTTTTGGACTGAGCTCGGAACATGTAACCTCCTCAAGCTTTTAAAAGTTATTATGTTATCCCCAGTGATTGTTACTTGCCCTAACTGAAACTTGTTAAGGTAATAGCTGAGTTGTTTGACTACTTGAATTTTGGTGGGATTCTATTCGCTACCTTTGTAATTTCCTTCCCATTTCCCCTTCTCCTACCCTACGTAATTAAAAAAAAAAAAAAAAAAAAACTGAAACTTGTGCATTCTTTGACAATTACTCCAAAATAATTAAAGTGTTAAAGCTTGGACACATGGAATAAGGAATTTATTAAGTCCAAAAAATTAAGATGTTTTGACTAAAATACACTTAATTATGATTTTCTTTTTTTTTCAGGTTTACATAAATATTATAAGTAGATAGGAATATATCAAGGGCAAATTAGGAAAGAGAAACTAAATACTTTTTTGGTTTTGTGAAATCTCAAGTATTTTGGACTAACTTTTAAAGGTTAAAACCTCAATTATTTTGGATCGGAAGTAGGGGTGTTCACGGTTTGGTTAAAAACTGATCCAAATCGAAAATTGAACCAAACCGATTAAATAAACCGATATTTACTTGGGTTTGGTTTGGTTTTAATTTTTTAAAAATCGATAAGATTTGGTTTGGTTTTTATTTTACTAAAAGCAAACCGAAGGAAAAACTTAATCGAACCGAACCAACAAATTTTATACATAATTCTTATAATTATATATATATATATATATATATATATATACAATATATTAATTTTTATAAATACTTTTTAAGCATTTTTTTTATCTCTAATAGGCTAATGAACTTTATACATTTTTTTAAAAGAAATCCATGAATTGAAACTCATTTATTCAAAGAAACAACTATAACATTTACCTAGATTTATTTTTGGGATCTTTACGCTCTATGACAATTAAAGCAAAATAATTACCCGCTTTAGCCCATTTTTAGTTTATTACCCGAATTAGCCACAAAATAGATCGGCGGTAGAGCAGCGAACCACATCAGAAATTCAATTTCAGCGACGGGAGTAGTCCTAAAACAAGGAAAGCAAAAGGATCGTCATGGCCAAGAGGGATAACGGGTCGGTTATCAGTTGGGTCAACACAAGACCTCAACTTATTAAGAACACTTCTTACAGTAAGACCCAAACACTCACCAATATCTCGTTCTTTTTGAAATTCCATTTTGTTGTTGTAGTAGTACCGTTTTCCATGTTTGATGCTTGATGCTCTCTATCTTTATTTTGCTTACTGATATTGAATTTTAGCAAACATGGAGAAAAGTGAGAGAGTTGGAGATGGATTTCTTGTAGAAATTTGTATAACGTATATTAGTGTAGAAGTACTATACACTATTATACACTTGTATACACTTTTATACGGTGTAGAAGTGTGTATAAACACCCTTTATACATTATGTATAAACCCCCTCATGTATAAACACCTCTTGTATAAGTTTGTATACATTATTATGCACTTTTATACAAAGTGTACATTGTCTACAGTAAGTGTATAAAGTTGTCTATTGTTGTATAAAGTTGAATATTCAAGTTGGGCCATGAAATGTTGGGTTGTAAGTTTGTAATTTAAAATATGGGTTATGCATATGTAATATTGACCCATAAATTATTTATAAGTGAAATTTTCCCTTTATTTTTTGTATTTCTTATAAACTTTATTCACTAGAATAAAACTTATAAATCCTAAGACATTTTCTCCATAATCCAAGGAAACTATAGCTACCACAATAAAAAGGTAATAACGAATAATAAGTTGGAAAAAGATATAAAACTCTCTCTTAATTGTAGGAAAAAAACATGAAAGAGCGAAATACCGTTAGTTTTCTTAAAAACCGACCCAAACCGATCCAAACCGACTACAATCAAACCGATAGATATTTATCATATTTGGTTTGGTTTGTTTTAATAATTGTAAAAACCGACTAGTTTGATTTGGTTTTGATTTTAACCCAAAATCGACCCATAAACTCCCCTAACCGGAAGGAGCACATGTTATTGTGCAGTTTAGTCCCTCTTCTCCCACATGGACCATTTTTCCTTTGGTATATGCAACTACTTCTTTTGATAAACTGGTTTCTACTAATAATAGAACGTAGATGTTAAGACAGTCAACATTTTGTTCAGATATTAGTGCTTTTATAAGTCTAACTCGGCCTAAGTGGATAATAATCACTACTAAAAATAACATGAGTTAGCGACAGATGAAATTTGTAGCTAAAATAGCATAATTCGTCGTTAATCCTGATCAGCAACATATTATCAATTTTTTTTGTTAGCTATGAGAAATTTAGCGCCAGATTAGCTTAAATTCATAACTAATTCTAATTATTTTTTTTATAGTGAATAATAATAATAATAATTTTTTTTATTGTTATTATTATTATTACTATTTCACATAGATCTTCAGTCCAATTATGCAATCTAACATTTCACGTTGGCACGTTGTAATGTATTTTCTCCATCATGTTCTTTACACAGTATATGTTGCACTTGCAACATGAATTCTAGTAACGAAAACCCGTGAAAGCGCCAGAAGGGAACTAACACCAAAAACATCGTCTACAAAAAAAGTATTGCGTAAAATACGTCCACATTGCATATATATATAACTTAATTAATTGATCATATTTATAAATTCAGAAGATGAACAAGCATTTTCGGGTGTTGGGTTTGTTAGTATTATCATACGTATTGTTAAATGAATTTAATTTGATTCCATATGTATAGTTTTACAAAAATTTGAGTGCGGATTTTTTATTTTTGGTTAATCGTTTAATTTATTGAACTTACAGAAATTTAAAGTCATCTTTTTTCAATCCCTAGCTCCCAACGACAATCAAGTGCTCCAAAACTCGGGGCTCCAAGGTCCTCTTTCACTCCACAGAGGCAATGGAAGAAAGAAAAAAGAAAAAAAGAGGGAACGTAATCCATTTCAATTTTATAAAAAAAAATTGATAACAAGTAGGGATCCATCACTCACATTCCACTACAAAATTGCCATCAAGAAAGTAAGAACTTGTGTATTTTTAAACAGAGGACAACACTACATAGAAAAGAATAAATAAAACAAGAGATAGTATTTTCTTAACAACCAACGAATTATTAGTTTTAACCTTTCAAGTTGAAAACATAAAAATCAATTGAATTAGTAGACAGGCATTATAAGCAAACAGAAAAGGCAAAAAAAATCCAGAAAGGAGTTAAATAAATAGGTTAAACTTGAAAGATTTGTTCCTCTGCAATTTGAATACATGTTGCACATTAACTTTATATAAAATAATTTCTGGATTATTAAGAGCCTGTTTGGATGGGCTTAAAAAAAGCAGCTTATAAATGAAAACAGCTTATAAGCCAAAAAAAGAATAAGTTGGGGTAGCCCAACTTATTTTTTTTTTTGCTTATAAGCTGTTTTCAACTTATAAGCTGCTTTAGATAAGCTAAGCCTAACGGGCTCAATTATTTTTTTAGGCTTATTTTAAGCATAAAATGACTTTAAAATTTGAAAATAAAATGACAAACACTCAAAAAAAACTTAAAACACCTTACTTATAAGCCAATCCAAACGGGCTCTAAGTTTATTTTCTAAACACCTTACTTATAAGCCAATCCAAACGGGCTCTAAGTTTATTTTCTAAAAGTTAACTTTTTGTTAGGTTTGCTATCTAGAACAACAACTTAGGAGCCGTTTGGACATGGTTTGAAATCATGATTTGAAATCATGATTTCAAATCATGGTTTCAAATCATGTTTGGACATGTAATTTGGATATCTTAAGTTGTATCTTCTCTTATAGACATAAAAATCCCACAAGTTGTGAAAGCTATCAAAACATTCTCAATTCCTATACAATCTTACCAAATGGGCAAGTCATAGTTCATAACAAAATTAATACGCCACTAGGAGGCCTTTCTAAAAAATACAACATCAATTGATCAAACTTTAGTTCAATAAAAACGAAAATTTAACATGAATAGTAATGAGGTTGGTAGACATAAATAAAGGTTGGTAGACATAAATAAAGGTTGGTGGAGGTTAATGAGGTTGGTAAATTAGTGGGAGTAATTGTTAAAAATATCTACCAACTTATGGGTTTCTTTTTACAAAATATAAACTTATGGGTCAAATTTTATATTTAAAATTTTTGAAACCATGGTTTGAAACCCCAAATCATGCCTTTTTGAATTATTTGGGGTTTCAAACCATGTTTAAAACCATGAGATGAAATGCATGTCCAAACGCTGATTTCAAACCGCATGTCCAGACACCTACTTATTAGTAGGCGTTTGGACATGCGGTTTGAAAACCATGAGATGAAACCAGCGTTTGGACATACATTTCATCTCATGGTTTCAAAAAAATTAAATAAAAAATTTGACTCATAAGTTTATATTTTATATATATAAAAAAAAAAGACTCATAAGTTGATAGATATCTTTATCAACTTCATTAACTTTTACCAATCTTTATTTATGTCTACCAACCTTTATTTATGTCTACCTTTATTTACATCTACCAATCTCATTACTATTCATGTTAAATTTTTGGTTTTATTGAATTAAAGTTTGATCAATTGATGTTGCATTTTTTAGAAAGGCTTTGTAGTAGCGTATTAATTTTGTTATGAACTATGACTTGCTCATTTGGTAAGATTATATAAGAATTGAGAATGTTTTGATAGTTTTCACAACTTGTGGGGGTTTTATGTGTATAAAAGAAAAAACAACTTAAGATATCCAAATTGCATGTCCAAATATGATTTCAAACCATGTCCAAATGGCTCCTTAGTATTTGAAAATATTTCTTCCAATCCAAATCAATCCAGGTAAAGAAACTCATATTGAACAACTCATAATCTCAAGTGTGTGTGTCTATATACAGTCAAACCTCTCTATCATGGCAGCGTTTGTCCGGAAATTTTATGGCTGCTCATAGTGAAATGTTGTTATGTATGCATTTGATGTTTATGTCACGACCTAACTGGAGGGTCATGACGGGCACCCAGAGCTAACCTACCGAGCACCACAAAACATACATACATCTGATATCCATACCTAAGTGGGCCATTACGCTAGCTAATATATCTCATAATCTGTGGGGACACAAGTCCAAAAGAGCTATACATATATATACGTCATCAAATTAGGCCCATGTATACAAGCCGACAAGGCTATCAAAATGATATAACAAAATATAGACCGAGGAGGTCAAAAGACATCTAACTGTGCACATCTGTCTACGAGCCTCTACATGTAATACATAACATAATAAGGATGGGACAGGACCCCACCATACCCATCTGTACACAAGGATCCATATCAACTGATCTGCAGCTCCGGAACAAGTGGAATGCTCCTGTACAACGCTGAGAAAACAGCCTATGAGTCTGAATTGTCTCCATGTCTACCTGCGAGTATGAACGCAGCGTCTACAAACAAAAGGACGTCAGTACGAATAATGTACTGAGTATGTAAGGCATGAATAACAACATAATAAAAATATATGAAAGTAACATGAGATAAGAGAGATAACCTGTACATCTGAATACTTCTTAAGGCGGATGTCATGCATGCTTAGCTTTTAAAAAAAAATATTTTCATACATACATATATATAGTATCCTGCCCCCGCCATTTAGGCTCGGTATTATCATTATATCATCATCATCCCGCGTCCGGGGTAACATCTTAACCTGCCCACTGCAATGGTGTGCACATCTACATGCCTGCCCGGCCGACTATAGCGCGGCGCAGTGTGAGAAAATACATACATATATATAAAGCATGCATGAGAGCTCAAATAAAAGCTATAACTCTATCGGAATGATGTAAGGTCGGTAAACCTCCGATTATCATTATGGAACTATCATCATGAACATATCTCATCTTGAAAGAACAAAATCATAAGATGAGATCAACATCAATGAATAAAATTAATAATCATATGAGAAAGATCAATAATCATAAGATAATTATCAACAATCTTGTAAGAACTTCGAAAATCATAAGCTTCTGGCATTTTTAGGAATAGAGACATTATGGATATCATGTGTAAATTCTCAACAATGGGATCATGCCTTAAGAAAGAAAGGAACAACCTTAACATACCTCATCGTCTCCTTAGTACTCCTCGCCTATCCACCTGAGTTTGCAAATCTACAGTCAAGATGATTCACAATAAGTTTAGGTCGTTGAAACGCTTATAAGATCAAACTAGACTGTTAGGTGAGCTAACGAATTTTGGGCAGCATCTCCCCTATATCACTTACTTCCACCAAATTCCAAAACAGCTCCCAAACTTCCTTAACAACATCAATAATACCATAATCAAAAGGTTACATTCAATTTATGCTCAATTCAATACCAAAACTTCTTTTCATAATCAATCCATAATAACAACTTCAACACAATCCCTTATACACTTGCATACAACACTTCCTCCTCATCATCATTATTATCCCTCATAGCAAGATTATACTCATAACATACTAATAATTATAGCTCAAGTTAATTTACAACTCAAAATATTATCAAATTCATATTTGAACTTTTCCTCCAATTTCTTCTCCTCAAATCTTAACATAATTACCGAATAAACTCATAAGCATGGAACTAAGATGAAATCTTACCTCAAAATTCAAGAACACTTCAATTCGAAGGTTACTCCACCTTAAGAAATACTCACCCAAGCATCTTCAAGAAGAAGAGACAAGTGTAGACCTCACTTGGAAATCCTAACCACTTAAATCTTCACTTTGATCTTTGATTTAGACTTGGAGTATGTTCGAATATGTTTGGAGAGGTTTCTAGGGCTTTCTAGGACTTGGGGTTACGTTAAAATGAAATAAATGAAGAGGGGATCATAATTATATCATTCTAGAAACTCACCGCCTCAATATTTACGGCCACAAATTACTGCCTGTAATTCAAATTACGGTCCGTAATTGAAATCGTAAAATTTTATACAGACTGTAACTTTCACTGTATTTCTTAGATTTGCAATCTGTAAATTGCATTGGAAAGATAACTTCCTGAACTTCAATTTAAATAAGTTATGGATTCCATAACTCCTCATATTATAGGAGATATGTCTCTCTCAAGTTGGATCAAAAATCCCGTCCAAAATTCTACCAAGTTTTCTCAAATTTTTGACATACTTAATTTCTTCGATTCACTTGATCCCGAAACCTTTAGACACTTATCTAACATTTGTTAAAAGTCTTCCTTAACCTTATAGGGGTATCATAGCCTATCTGGGCTTACATTAGTTTGCTTACGATGCAGTCGACGCGGAAATTTACGAGGTGTAACATTTTAGATCTCATTTAGTTGCTATAAACAAAAGTACGAAAACAATATACTTGTTAATTTTAAAATCTTAATTAATTTTGATATCTCATTAATAAAAAATTAAAGAGACTAATAAAAATCCATAACTAATCGTACCGTATCGATAAAGAATTAAAATCTAAATAGTATATGCATTAAAATTAGTTGAGAATTTAAATATTTCAAGTTTGACGTAAGAATTCTACAATTGTAGGTTGTTTCATAAATTTCAGTCTCTCAGTGATAATATAACGATTGAATTGACGAAATTTGTCCAAACTTTCAGCAAATGGGAATTCAATAGCTTTCCTTTGAAAATTGTCTAAGGACTTAACAGTTCACTCTTCTTTCTCATCCCAAATAACAGTAGGTTGAGGATCTTCATCAACACTTTTGTTGTCACCTTCTGCATCCGTTGTCTTTTGAAATTTACTATGTGTATGATATTAATGATGATTACCATAAATATTTTAATATTTTATACATAATATATTTCTTACAAAATATTATTACACAATATTTGAGTATGGCTATTATAGGGAGGTAATTTTACAAAGAGTGTACCGCTAAATGAATGTCACTGCAACAGTCCTCTTCTTATAAAAATATTATGCTAACTTTAATTAGATCCACATCCTCGTGTCTTTCCCCTTTAATCTGTACCCAATACTTAACACTCCATATGTTATTAGATTTTCAGCTTCACAGAAATTCATAATAGTATGACAGATATGCTTTTTCCTATATATCTCTTTGAAAAGTAGTCAGCTTTTCAGCTGATGCTGATTGTTGGCTTGCCTGAAAAGAGTCTTTGTCGCAAAATAAAATTCTCACTTGAAAATTGAGATAATAATTTTTCTGGTGATCATAAAATTATTAATTTTTAAAAATTCAAGAATATCGCAAGATTAGAGCATGGTTATTGAGTACTTCAAAATTGCTTTGTTGCTTAAGGAAAGGAATTAATTAGTCCTACGTAGCATACGCCTTACTTAAGAAAAGGAATTAATTAGTTAACATCATGGTTTAATTCCCATCCAAGTATTACAGTTTAGTAGTTCAATACTGTCAATTAAAAGAACAACAAATCCTAACCTATTAACTATGTTGACACTGACTGATCTTTTTATGATTAGACTACTTCATCATTGCATAACATCCCATATCGAAACGATAGGAATAACTATTTTTATAATTCCAAACCCCTAATTATTTTCAAAAATGTAAAATCTTATAATCAAAGTGATATCTACACAAAGATAACGCAAAGAAGTACAATCAAATTTTAGAGTTGAATGACTCAATTGGTGCAATGAAATATTCTCTGGAATTTTTGTTGAGACAAACATTATAATTTAGGTTGTTAGTTGTCACCTACTGACGAACCAGATTCTTCAGTAGTAAACAAGAAGTAAGTTGCGAAATAGTCAATCACATAAGGATTTTTACGTGGAAAGCTCAAGGGAAGCAAAAATCACAACCTAATTTCCTCAAAATTCCACTAAAAACTCGAGAAGTTTTAAGATTACTACTCTTTGCAATCTCAGGAACTGACCACTACAGCACCTTCGCCCTTGTCGAGTCCTATTTTGAACTGGTCAAAATATAGTTTTATGACTTCTAGTCACCTCCCTAGCTTTGAAAAGGGTTTTGAGTCACCACCTAATTTCTAAGGGTATATTAGGAAACCTATTTGTGTTGAAAATAACTATGTAAGTCTGCGCAACCAATGAGATTCTACATAAGGGTTTTACTTATTTCAAGGAGAAGTTAGACACCCCTTAATATCTACCTGAAGATAGCTCCTTAAACTTAGTGGGGGATCATCTATTTTATTTTTCCGGTTTTAAAGAAAGTGGAGAAATAATTAATTTTATAAAGTAAGGTGGAGAAATAATTAATTTTATAAAGTAAGGTAAGAAATGGTAACAAAAATGATTTAAGGTAAGGAGTATGCATGGTATATAATGAGTATATATGGTATATCAAGTGATCTATGTAGAATGTAGAACAGTATATTGGTGTATATGAGTAGTTGATATATATGGTCTATACTGTAATATGGTGGTTATAGCGATGTATGTAAAGAAATTTAAATACGTGTAAGTGGTGTTGGTGATGTAAGAAATAGTATATGGTACATAGAATGGTATATGGGTATGCATAAGATGGTATATGAGGCGTTTATATAACATGTATAAGGCATAAGGAGTAGATAATTGGTGTATATGAGTGTATATAAAGTAACGTATAAGACATATATGTGTATGGTATAAGCCTATAAGGAATAGTGTATATACATGGTGTGAGAAAGAATATACGTGTATGGTGTGATGTATATATGGTGTAAGAATAATAGGTATAGTATGTGTGGTATGTGTAAAGTAGTATGTAAGGTTTATACGGGATGGTGTATGGTGATACTTTAGATCTTAAAATACACATGTGTATAATATATTAAGCTTTGCAAAAATGATATGTATAAGATATACCTCATCAGGGCCTTGAAAATATATTTTTTGGGCTGGTCCAAAAACTGCACTGATCCACTTTCAAAACTGGGCTGAATGGAGCTGAGATTTTAGGAAAACCACACAAAATACCCCTAAAATGCAAAATATTTACCCCCCCCCCCCCCCCCCCCCCCGCCCCCTCTAAACTAATTTTGCTTCTTCCTCAACCGATCAAGAATATTTACCTGAGTACCCCCTCGCCCAAAACCCTTCCTCCATGATACCATCGCCCAAACTGGGAGACTTCAAAGTGGGCTGACTCGAGTAGAAAGGACGCAGTGTTGAGCACAACTTTGATTTGGGAAGAGGTGAAGCTTTCTCAAACTCCAAATAGGGGTGTCAATGGTTCGGTTCAGCCGATTTTTGCAAAAAAAAATATAGCATATCAATTTTTCGATTACTATATATAACCAAAAATTAAACTTTTTTAAACGATCCCATTCATATCGGTTTTTCTTGGGTATTGATACGGTTCGGTTAATTTTCAGTATTTTTTGAAAAATTAACTAACAGAGTACAAAAAAAAAATAGAAGTAAAGAATAAAAAGTGATGGAAGAAACAAACTAAAAATACACAAACAAAGTTAAGAATTAAAAAGTGATGTAAGAAACAAACTAAAAATGCTCTTAACATTATTGATGAACCTCACAAATACAATGGCATATATGTAAAACTTATAAGGAACAGACTACACTATAAAATAAATACTAGCAAGCCATCAAGCCAACTATTGTATCAAGACATGATATTGGTGTTTAAAGAATATTTTTATTATAAAAAAAATATTGAAAAATAAAGTTACATAAATTAATTTTCATATAAGTTACAGTGGACTGCGAAAGGGTAATTGTATTAAACTTTTAGTTTAAGAATTTGCAATATGAAGTTATATGTAGATGCTACCATTGCTAATTGGAATAAGAATTTCAAAAATTTAGAAAAATATAGAGGGAACAAAAAGAAGAGGAGGAGAAAACAAATCTTTCCTTTTTCTGGAGTAGTTGATGATATTGTCGTATAGTAGTGTTCGAGACTTTATATATTTTATTTAAATATGGTAGAGTAGATTTAAGTTTTAATTATAGCCCTCTTCATTTAAATTCGTCCCAAGGCAAGGTCTAAGGTTAGACTATCTAATGCCATGTATTATACATTTTGAGACATAAGATATATTTTCTACATGTATATTTAGCCGGTTCAGTTCGGTATTTTTTTATAAAATAAAAAACCCGTCCTAATTATTCGGTACATTTATAAATTTATATTGAAACCTTCGATTTTTATTAAAAAGAACTTAAAAATCAGTTCGGTGCAATTTGTTCGGTCGGTTCAATCGGTTTTTGAAAAACTATTGACACCGCTAACTCCAAATGTGCTCCAAAGTATACATGTATGAAATAAGAGAAATAGAAAGGATTAGACACATCCTTAATTGATCTAACAACGAAGCTAGTTGTTGAGAACAAACAAGCCATCTGAAATGAAGCAAACAAATTTCAGAACTTAGAACCACATATTTCAGTCAACTCTGAAAAGATTAACCTAATTTAAATAATAATCTTAAATAAACTAAACGCAATATGAATTCATGAACCTCGTTGCATCATTGGCTTAAGCCGTAATTCATTCCTCAAGCAATTCTTATTGCGCCTGCAACAACTTTCTATCTTTGATCAATAGTCTCCAGTCTTCTACTAAGGACTTGGTTCTTCTGTATGTTAGTCTATCATATTTGAACATTGTTTGTCAATCATACAATATTTGTCAATCATCAAAATTGAATTCAACTGATGAGCTCAACTGTATTGTCATTATTACTCTATTACTATCCTATTCTTCAATTTTGTTATATATTACATGTTTTCTTTGCTTTGATTTGTTGCTAATGTTCTTTTCTCCGTTATTTTCATTTTGCCTTCTTCACTGCTGTATATTCTTTACTTGATTTGATATGCTTTACTTGAGACCAGGGCCTATTGGAAACAACCTCTCTACCTTCATATTGCGTACATATCAGCCTCAACAGACTCCACTTGTAGGATCAGACTAGGTATATTGTTGTTGTTGTGTGTGTGTCTATATATCATATCATATTATACTAAAAGTGGAAAGTTCCTACCTTCAAAATTAGATTACAGTTTTGCCTTTGCAGTAAATCAAAATTTAATAAAACATCTAATTAAATATTAAATGATAATATTTTAATTACCTGTTAGTTGATTTACACGTTCAACAAGTAAAGTTACCTCTCATAACCCATCACTAGTGCAGTAGCTCGCGCTTCGCGCGGTACAACCACAACATTAATATATAAGGGATATAATTGATATCATTATAAATTTACTCGAGATAGAATAGATTAAATTTTTTATGTATATGCATACAATAATTAATATTATATCAAATAAAAGTTATGATATATTTTATAGAAGTAGACTTAGAAATTTAACATTTCGGTGTAATTTATTTCTGACACTTACTTTTATATTTTTCTCTATTTTTCATTCTAAACTAATAACAACAATAAAAGAAGATTGAAAGGAAAATAGAAAATCAAAACCGAATAAATACAACCCAAATTCCTTTGAATTAAATCATAAGAATCTCTTCCATATTTATTACTATCCTTTTCCTTTTTTTTTTTTCCTATCTGTTTTTTATTTTTCCTTCTTAATTCCCCACATGCTCGTTTTTCAGAAAAATGTCAAATTCTTTTATGTGCAAGTGCTACCGTTATAAATTTACTCGAGATAGAATAGAATAAATTTCTTACGCATATGTATACAATAGAATAGCTTATTTCAGCAAAATAAACTATCAAATTAAAAGGCCTAAGTATAAATAAAATGCTTTTAGTTGTTCAAAGAGTGACGAAGTTTTTCGAAAAAAGAATAACTACTACAAATTAAGGGGTAGAAATAAGCAGATTTTACCGCCCACATTTTGTCTTCCTTCTCCGTTATTTTCTTTGTTGACTCGTGTCTTTGCATATTTAGAAAATAATTAAGAAAAGCAAAGATAGGGAATCGGATATCTTAAAGATAAAATTCTTCTTCAGCTTTTGTACATAAATGCATAAAAGAATACAACAGATTAGTAATTTCTTTTGTAACTTTTTTGTGATTACAACATTACATCAAGAACCTCAAGAAGCGCCTTGTCTCTTCCGCCTTTCAACAATTTTTTACTCCTGCAGTTGATTCTCCACAAGACAACGAAGCTCCTTGAGGTCTTCATCCTAAAAACGAACAAAAAAAAAGAAGAAAAAATTGGTACATGAGATTAATTTCGATAAAGGGTAGAAGAAATCAAAGCATATTTAATTAAATTGTAATTCATAGACTTTTCTTTGGAGTAGTGAAACGAAAAAAAATACAACAATGTAAAATCCACAAAAGCACAAAAATTTAACTGACAGATTAATAATAAAACAAATCAAACTAATATTTAAAACAAAACAACAATGTAAATAAATCTAGCAGAGAAAATAAATACTTAATAGTACTCCCTCAAATCTTTGGAAGAACAAAAGAACATAGTACTACCCCATCATGCAATAATTTAATAGGATGAACAAACTGGAAGTGGAAGATTGCTGCAATCTTCTTCTTTCCAACTTAAATAGTAGACAAATTCTTATGCTCTATTCATTAAAAATTAAAAAAACGTTACAAATGATCACTTTATTAGAGAAAGCAAAAGAAAACAAACGGCTGATATGACTTAATTAGGGAAAAATGGTAGATTGGACCTTATTAATGCAATAAAAATATGTGGACATTAAATATAGTAGATGTATGAAAACAATAAAAAAGGAAAAAAATCAGAGAAAACAGAAGTTGGGGGACGTGGAGTATTGGGTGGAGGTGTAATTAAGAGATTGTGGGATGTGATTTTTGGGAAGAAATTAAATGAGACTAATTGAGAAGAGAATTACTCTATAATAGGAAGAAGAAAACGGCTGTGTATAGAAGGAAGGAAGAACTTAAGGAAAAGTAATTAATTGTAGTAATAATGAGGGGAGAGATGAATAAGGTATTTTTTATAGTTTTTTGCAGAATTTTTAGACCAAAAGAAGGGGAAAAGTCTCAAAAAGCTGAGAAAAAAAGATAAATGCTAATTCTGGCCTAAGAGAGGTGTCACGTCACTCTCTTATTGCCCAGCTTTATTATATATATATATATATATATATATATATATATATATATATATATAGAGAGAGAGAGAGAGAGAGAGAGAGAGAGAGAGAGATAGATTTAATAGAAAGAGCTTTTCACCTTCTAATTATTCTCGGCTATTCTTAGTCATTAATCATTTGGCTGCATTAACGCACAGAAAATTAAGTTAAGCTATTAAATTAGAATCCTATTAAATGGTAAATAATGGCTATAATGAGCTGTTAATTGGATAAAATATCTTATCACAAACGAAGCTATTCCACCTTCTAGATTTAGGGCCTGTTTGGAAAGCCACCCGGTAATTGGAATTGGTGTAATTACTGGGCTAGTAATTACACAGCCTAGTAATTACACAGTAATGTAATTACAACGACCTGTTTGTTTGTCATAACGAAAGCTGAATTTTCTTGGGAGTAACGGTTGAACTTATTCATTCACTTAATTTGAAATGATCATATTCTGAAAATTAATTAATTTGAAAACTGAAAAGATCACTTTATCACATAATTATGGGATTTGAAGGGGTGGATGAAAATTGAAAAGATTTTTATTGTATTTGAAGGGTACATCACTATAAATAGACTTATATCTCCAGCGTATGAAATTCGAATGGGTACATCAACCCAACGTATACGCATTCTTATATTTTTTTTTCAGTATAATTTTATTGCTGTAAGTAGATTTTATGCATAATTGTATTTTCTGGTGCATTCTTAGTTAGTGTAGATCTCTCTATCACATTTGAAATGATAATCTTGTGCTTTCTTTTATAGGTTACTGCAAAGATATGTCAAAGGAAGGAGCTACTTAATCTGGCCATAAGCAAATTCAATAAGGCAATTCTCACACTTTTCCTCCATCAAAGAAGAGAGGAAGCTAAAATTTCAAATAAAGATAGTAAAAAACAAACCTGCGAGTTTTACTCCTCTTTGGTTGGATTGTCAGATTAGGAGAAAAAAGGAGAGGAGAAGTGAAGATGATGGAGAAAAATTAGAGATTTCGGTGCTGGTGTGGATAATGAAATTTTATTAAATTTAATTCACAGGAAAATGTTAGTCCGAATAAATAAATTGTGGGCTAATATAATTGGATTAATTATTCTTTTTTTTGCGCGGAGTGCCCTTCTTTTGGACTGGTCTTTATATTTTGCCCCTCATTTATGCCTGCTTTAATTTTTGCCCCTGCCGCCTGTTTAATGAAAGTTTTTTTACGAAATTACCTTTACTCCATTAAAACCCTTTCTATTTCGTTATTTGCCCTTTTCTTTTCTTTTTTGCTTCTTCGTTCCTCCTCTGTTTTGTGTCTGTCTTATCTGTTCTAAAATTTAGGTACGAATTTGGATCTTTTGCTCGTTTCAATATTTGTTTCTATGTTAAATTGTTGTTTGTTGAATTGATATCTTTGTCTTCGTCGTTTTTTTATATTTAATTGATCCTTTTTTATTTAAAATTATAGTGTTTTGTTAAAGTGTATGTATGATTTTTTTGAACTTTAGTTTCGTTCCCCATGTTATATTTTGGTTTTTTGAATGTCGTATTATGAATTTCGTAATATGTTTTAGTTGATTTTGATATGCGTTTTGGTTTTCTCTTTGTTGAATCTTTGAAGTTTTACGTGGCATGTTGTTTTATGTTGTTGGTGTTGTTTTTGTTTAATAATCTGGTTTTTGTGAAGAATGTGTTTGTGTGAGGCGGCATATGCCTGTTCCGGCACAATTTTTGTTTTTTGAAACTGAATTTATGCCTATTCCGACATAATTTTGTGATTTAAGTTAGTTTGTATGTGTTTTGATTTTTTGGTGTTTTTCTTTTGTTAATAATGTTGGTTTTTATGAAAGTTTATATGTTTTCCTGATTATAGGAAAAAAAATTGGCATTTTTTGAAGTTTGGTGGTAATATTTTGTATGAATGAAGTTATTTTGTATGTTTTTTGGTTTTCAATGTGTTGAATATGTTTATTTTTGCCTGTGAACATTAGTTTAAGATTTTTGGTGTTGTCTTTTGTTTAGTAACCTGTGTTTTCATGAAGACTGTGTTTGTCTGAGGCAACATATGCCGGTCTTGGTTTTTGAGTCAGAGAGTTCTTGTTTTTGAAACCTGAAGTTATGCTGTTTAGGCATAAAGTTATGCTCGTTCGGCATAACTTCATGAATTAAGTTAATTTATGTGTGTCTTGGTTTTTTGGTGTTGTCTTGTTAATAATTTTGGTTTTTATACAATCTTATGTGTTTTTGGTGTTATTTTGTTAATAATGTTGGCTTTTTATGCAATCTTATGTGTTTTGGTTCTTTCTTCTATTATGCAGGTATTTGTGTACCAGTCTAAGGGCTGATTTTGTATTATGATATATGTTAATTATTTTCATTCTCATTTTTGGTTTATTCTTATGTAAATTCTTGGTTTCTGTTGACATTAATTTTCCTTTTATAAGAGGAATATCCCTTGGTTAAGTTTGAACACTGGGTTGAAGGAGGTGGCATGTGGAGTGGTGATTTTCATTTTCGGAGTTTGATTTTGTCCTTTTTTGTGTCTCTCAATTGGACTTGTTGAAAAAAGGTGTGTTTGGACAGTTTATGGATTTGGTTGATGTCCCCGAGTGATAGTATTTTCCATTGCTTGATCTTATCGCAACTTTCATCTAGTAATGATAGTGCGTTAAAGTTTAAGATATTTGATCGCGTGTGTGTATTTGATTCCGAGTCTTTCCGTCTTATTACTGGTTTGGATTCTTGTGTTGGCGATTTTAGTGTTGTGTCTAGCAGACCAAATAGATTGTTGAGACTTTATTTTCCAAATCAGGATAGAATAAGGTTGTGTGATCTCAAAAATTTCTTACAGATCAAGTCAAGTAATCGTATTGGTGGTTTTTGGGAAAGATCTAGTGATCCTGTTAGACTTCTTTGAGGTCTATATAATGGAGAGGGTTTTGTTGGGTCGTAATGAGAAACGTGTTGTTAAAGGTCATCTAATGAAGATAATTGTTGATGACAGTCTTCGAGTGTCTTATCCTTGGGGTTCTCTTAGTTTTAATTGGCTGGTACGGTCGATTCGTGGTTGTGTGAAGACTTTCAAGAGCATGCCATCTACATGTTATATGATTAGTGGTTTCCCTTAGCTTTAAATGTGTTGTTGGAGGTTTTCCTATCTTTCGAGGGTTTTCAAGTTTTCATGGTCTGAAGTCTCCTCGTATGTTGTCTTGGGGTCCTTCAAAGCAAGTTGATTATAAAGTTATTACTGATAATTTCTTCCATGCTGAAAAGTATGTGTTTCCTTTTTGTTGATGCTTCTTTTTCTTGGTTCTTTTTGCCTCTTGTTATTTTTTGTGTTTTTGTCTAATTGATGTGTTTATATTGTGTTATAGAGATTCAAGAAATTTATTGTCCATGTTGTTGTTGTTGGTACGGAACAAGAGATCTTTGGATTATCCGATTTGCACTTAAATTTCCGATGATTGTGCCCTTGTTCTTCGTGCGGTTTTGCCATCTCGAGTTACTTCTCGGATAGTTGATGTAAGTTGTACTTTGCCTTTTGTGTTTTTGGTTGTTTAACGAATTTCGAGTTAGAGGCCTTGTGGTAGAGTATTTTAGTAGGAGACATTTTTGTAGTCTTTTTGTTTTGGTTATGGAAATGAAAGTTTATGCCCTTGAGGCGTACTTTTTGGTTTTGCAAACGTAGAATCTTCCCCTTCCGGCATACATTTCTCCTTTCATATTTCAGTTCTGCCCCTACCGGCATACTGTTCTCATTTTGAGACTTATAGGTAACACATTTTGTAGTCTTCTCTGTTTTGGTTTTGGAAATGAAAGTTTGTGCCCCTTGAGGCATATTTTTTGGTTTTGCAAACTTAAATCTGCCCCTTCTGGCATACATTTCTCCTTTCATATTTGAATTACGCCCTACTGCGTAGCTCGTTTTCATTTTCGGACTTCGGTTCGCCGGGTCCCAAGCATACTTGTTCAACATTAATTTAATGGCATCAAAAGTAATGTGTTGTTTTATTGATCTGTTATACAGGGTGTTTTGTCTAGTGTGAAGAAGCAACTTGATGATGAACGACCTACAATTGTCAATCAAGTAAATGTATGGCTTTTTATTTTTGAGTTTGTTAATCTGATATGTATACTTTGCGTGCTGCATTCGTTGTTTTTGTTTATTCTCATTTTCTTTTCTTCTTTGTTAAAAAATTTTTTTTCCTTGTTTTGTAGTCTTTGGATAGCCGTTTCGAAGAATTGGATAAAAATTTTGTTGGTGCGATTAATGTTGTGGATAGCTTAGTTCGTGTACATGATGAAACAAAGTCATGTGTAGCAGCTTCTGAAAGTGCTAAAAGAACTTGTTTAGAAAGTAGACTTGACAGTTTGGAAAGTAAATTTGATTATGTGATGCATTGTGTTGAAAGTTTAGTTCGACTGCATAGCGAAAACAAATCTTGTAAAGCTTGTGCATCTGGTAAAAGACAACCTGATTTGGGTTATTCAGTGAATGATGAGGTGAAGTTAGATGCACATCTTGGAAAAGATTTGCAGGAATGTATGGAGAATATGCTTTGTAAAGTAAGGTCTACAAAAATGAGACCTCTCCCATGCTCGATATGCTCGTGATCTTCTTTGTTTCTTCATCAAGTCAATCGTTCGATAAAACTCAAACTCTTTCTCGGTTTGAAAAGGAATTTGTGAAAGAAAATGAAGACCGCTTAAAAAAAGCACTTAAAGAAGTTGCTGCAATTAATGATGCTTTTCAATGCGGAGATTATGTGTTTCTTCTAATGAAGCATCACAAAATGTAAATGAAGTAGCAGCTGCTGTTGAAGATAGTAGAAAACGTCCGAGATGCGAAGATGGAAACAAAGAAGATGATGGTTATCCTAATTGGTATTTGCTTACACCGAGCAGTACTCCAGTTGAGAAATGGTTGAGTTCTGCTGTTGAAGATATATACTGTACTGCAGAAGAGTTAGGAAAGTGAATTGATTTTTTTGTTGTTATTTACGGCAAGTGTTATGTTATTATGTTTCCCTTTTTTTCGAATGATGTATATGTAAATTGGTTTTTCATTTCTGTACATATAATGAAGTTTCACTTTTTCAAACTGTGCTCTATTGTAGTCTGCCTTAACCGACATACTTTTGCCATTTTTACGAACAGATGTTCTGCCCCTTCCGGCATACTTCTAAGATGGAAGTAACTGTTTTTCCTAAAAATAAAAATGATAATTAAAAAGTGACTCTTATTCCAAAACATTTCAAATAAGTGCTGCAGTTACTTCCAATTAATGTATTAATTGTTTTGTTTTAAAAAAAAAAAAAATGGAAAGAAAAACTGAAAAATTCTTTGTATTTTTGTCAATAGTTGCGACAGTTACTCCAATTTAAATTTGAGTAACTGTTTTTGGTTTTAAAAAAAAAAAAAACTGCAAAACTTGTTGTATCCTCATCCAATTGAAATCCAAAGAGCTTAATATGCAAAAGTCAAGCCAAATAAGCTTGCCGCCTCCGGCATAAGTTTGCCCGTTGGGAACAGAAGTTCTGCCCCTTCCGGCATACTTCTAAATTCGTAGTAACAGTTTTTTTTCCGCTAGAAATAAAAAAAGATAATGAAAAAGTGACTCTTATTCCCAATATCTCTAATAGGTGTAGCTACATTTACTTCCAATTGAAAATGTACTAATTCTTTTTTCAAAAAAAGAAAAAGAAAAAAAAAACTGAAAAACTCTTTGTATTTTTGTCAATAATTGCAACAGTTACTTCAATTCAAATTTCACTAACTGTTTTGGTTTTTTTTTTTTTTTTTTTTAGAAAAAACTGTAAAACTCCTTGTATCCTCATTCAATTGAAATCCAATCGTTTCAATAGTTATTCCAATTTAAAATCGACTAATTTGACCTTCTATATAAAGCCACATAGTTATGCCCACAACGTCAAACTTTTATTCTTAGCACACTTACATTATGCCTCGTTCGGCATAAGTTTTGTCACGTGGTTAGCACGTGTGCAGTTTTAAAATTTTTTTTTTGTTCAATATATATTTTCCCGCTCTTCCTGTAATTTACTTTTTATTTTCATTTGTTCATTTTAAAGCTGAAGAAGGCAGTTGCTTTGTCACGTTTCCTATATCATCTTTATCAGTTTTTGATTGATTTCTCTTAGTGGGGTTTCAATTTCATCTGTAAGTTATTAGTTACTATTTTATTACTTGTTGATAAGTTGTTTCCTTCAACTGTTTGTCTCTGTATTTTATTTGAATTGGGTTTTCTGTTTTTTTTTTCTTTTTTTTTTTTTCTTCTTTTACGTTTTTCGTAATGCATTGTGTTAATGTATTTTTGTTGGTAATGTTTTTTATGTGTTTTTTTTTCCTGATTGAATTTTATGTTTTGTTCATGTCAGTGTGCTAAATCATGAGACGTCAATTTGGACAAGTTGCTGACTATTATATTCCTCCGGAAGAGTGGACAGACACGCATCAGTGCTGTATGGTGAGGGGATGAAAAGTTTGTTAAATTTGTTGAGAAATTTCTTACAAAAGAACAGTTGGTAATTTTGAAGAATCGTCCTTTGGGAAATTTATGGAATTACATAATATAAAAATGTCGGGTATCTTGGTGAATTTTATGTTGTTGTCGGAAGTTAACATCGAAACTAATGAAATGCATTTTAATATACAAGATAAACTTGTGACATTTATAGACCAATCATTTAAGAGAGTCACTGGGTTATCAATTACTGAACCTCCTAGATCTATCTATGCTAAATATAACAAAACCAATGGCAGTCGTCTTTTGAGAAGATATTTTGGTGTTGAAGATGGTAAAAGGAATTTGAAAATGAGGGATTTGAAGAATGTGATGAGTGCTGAAAATGTAGATTTTGAAGATGACCTTGATGCGGTGATGCTAGCAGAGGTATACATTCTTGGTCGTGTCTTATTGGGCGGTAGGATTGATAAGAAGGTATTGTGGCAGCATATTGTATACATAGAGGACAGTGAATTGTTTGAGCAGTTTAATTGGGGGTCTTTGTGTTTTGCTGAACTCCTGAGGTGTTTCAAATCAATATATAAGCAAGGGATAAACAGACATACCATTGATTATAGTGTTGTTGGTTTTGTTTATGGCTTTATCATTTGGGTTTGGTCTAGGTTCAATGACTATCCTTGGACAATATGTTGAAATTGTTGGCGATTGTCGGAACCTACGATGTTGTCGTATTTCAGTAATAAATCTCCACGTTTCAATGATGTCAAGAAATTGCTTGTATCCGAAGAGTACACGAGAAAGGTAATGGTGTTTATTGCCCTTTACTTTCCGTGTCAACTTTTAATGTGGTTTTCTTTTTCTGTTTTGATGTAATTATTATTTATTGTTGTATGGATTTTATTTCAATAGCGAGGTAAAGGAGTGGTTGATGAATCTCCGGACAATTCAAGTGGTGATGGAAGTGAATGCGAAGATGCCAATATTCTTTGGCAAATCCACCCAAAGCTCTTCTCTGAGTGTCGCATTGAGGTATTTCTCATCGTTCCGTCTTTTTTTTACTCTAAAAAGTTTTGTTCTTTTTTTTCTTGAGTTTAACACTTTCTTCGTATTTGTTTATTTTCACAGTTCTCGAAAAAATGTTTGTGATGTTAAATTGGATAGGGTTTTGAATAATCAACGGCGGAGAGAAGGTCGGATGGATCAGGTGATTTACCTTTCTGAAAAAAAAGCGGGATTAAAATTTGAATCCCAAGCGCTCTACGATTTGAAAATGTTCGTCGACATGTTGATTCTCCTTGTCATGTTAAAAAGGGTAGATGCAAGAGTACAAGATCTGTTCGTAAAAGTGTTGCTGCTAAAAGGAAAACTAAACAAGTCAGGTCTCGTAAAAATGTTGAGCAATCTTCCGATGGCCAACGAAGAAGATCGGTGTAGTCTCATGTTGGCGAAGATATTACTGATATTGAACAGGCATTTTGGGATGCTGAAACTGCCACCGGAGACGAGGGGGTGTCACGACCCGACTAGGGCCGTGACTAGTACCCGAGGCTAACCACCGAACACCACTCATGTTGCTACTTATCTACTCTCATTTATGACATATGTATATGATCATAGAAAATTATCATCATTTGAAGCATGTTTACTTTTATGAACATAAGCCCTTCGGCTATCAAAATAATAAACATACATGCATATACATGAAAACTATGGGACCATACTACCCATACTGCGTATCTACGAGCCTTTACTAGAGTACTAGACATATGGACGGGACAGGACCCCGTCGTGCCCAAAATATAAGTACACAAAATACTGCCTCAGAATAGCACCTCCGGAATAAAGGAGGGCTCCGGTAATCTGCTGATAGCTCCTATGGATCTGCAACGTCTCCCTGTCTACCTGTGGGCATGAACACAGCGTCCAAAGAAAACGGACGTCAGTACGAACATTGTACCGAGTATGTAAGGCATAAACAATAATAAGTCATCAATGAATTAAGGGAGATATCAAATGAGGAGCAATCTGTAACTGACTGAATCATGAAAGAAATAATACATGCGGACTTACTCTCATAATCATCATCATGTTATATATATGCATAAATGTATAAACTGCCCGACCATACAGGTACGGTGTGATAATCAATAATATTAGCATTAGC
>NC_081345.1:8266790-8299223 GCF_029784015.1 Lycium ferocissimum | reverse complement strand
TTTTTCAAATATTAACAATCTAAACTCAATAAAATCGTTAAATTGAGTTGAATTAAGATTTGTACTTTTCTTGATGTTTGTAGCAAAATCAATTGAGAAATCTGGCTTGAAACAACGATTTGAATAATGTGAAAAATTGGGAACGAAGTTTGGGTTAACGATATGAAAGAAGGGAAGGATTTGAATAAGGGTAGATTTGAATAACGATATTTTTTTATATGCAACGGTTAGGGGTAGTAATGTCTTTTTTCTATGTTGCTTTTGCTCGGAAGGGCAATAATTAAAGACCACCATTTTGAGGGGCAAAATCTAAAGACCAGCCCAAAAGAGGGGCATTCGCGCCAATTGCCCATAATTATTTAGGTCCAATATACATGGATTTAAGTAATAGTCCAATTTCATTGGGCTAGTCCATTTAATTGGGCTACAAATGATGAGCCCATTTTGTCAAGCCCTAGATGTCATCTTATCCAAGAGGCCCAAATTGGTGCCACGTGTCAAATGACGTGGCACGCCAAGTCAAACGAAGGAGCCAATAGGATCATGCCACGTGTCAAAATGATGCAGCATGCCTAGTCAAATCAAAGGCCAATGAAGATGCACCACATGTACAATTGACATGTTCCGGCCAATCAAATATTGACATGTCAGCTTAAATCTGATTGGTCGAAAGAAGTCTGTCCTTATCACAACTCCTCCATCCTACAACTATAAATAGGAGTCTCATAATTCAGAAAAAGAGACCAGAAGTTCAAACAAGAAGCCAGAGGGAGCTCGTGGATCAAACACTACAAGTTTTCTACAAGCTACAAGCATTCTCTACAAGTTTCAAATATCCGAAGATCACGAACGCAGGCGAATCAAATATCAAGGCGTTCAAGATCAAATTCACTTGTTCGTGGCGGCCATCAAAGTGTTCGTGACGAATCAATTCAAATCAAATTCAGATCCAACATAAATTCAAGATCAAGCTCAAAAGCCCTTGAATTCGAGTACAAGTCAAGATCAAATCCATCAAGTTCAAGATCAAGCTCAAAAGCCCTTGAATTTATTGTTGAAAAGACAATCGTAGGAATCATGAGATTGTAACACTCATATTTTGAAATCAAATACAACGATTGTTGCGATATTTTCCTGTCTTGATTATTATTTTCTCGACGCGAATTTTATTGTCTACAAATTCTGGCACGCCCAGTGGGAAAATCTCTACCTCTCATCTCAAATCTTCGACAATCAAAGCTCAAGAACATTGAAATGACTTTAGAGAAGATCAACTTCAAGGTTGCTAACTCCAAGTTCTCTGCCGATGTGGAAAGCATCCTCGACATTACCTTTGGTAGCATTGGACCAGTTACGAGGAGCAAAGCAAGCATGTTGGGACGACAAGAACTCCAAGTGTCATCTGCAACAACTCCTATTTTTGGATCTTCATCCCCTAAAGGAGCAAGATCCTCTACTAATGTATCGGAGGAAGGAAGCAACATTCTTTGAAAAGATTAAGAAGACTCTAGCTCTACTTGATCTCTCTGGATCCAAGAACTCTGCTATGAAGGAAGATGATGATACTTCAAGTGACGGATCCTCTCCACTCACACCACATAAAGTAAGTCAGTCAAAGATCAACTATGATAATCCATGCTATTCTCCAACATCCCCAACAATCATGGAAGCAATGGTAACTAACGCTTCATCAATGGAGGAAACACTAGCAAACTTGGCAAAGGTGATTGATGGCTTGGCCAAGCATGTGCAAAATCAAGACGCTCGGATTGAGAAGTTGATGGACAAGATGGATGGATTAATGGAAGGAGAATCCAGCCACGCACCTGGGAAGGGTCCAGAAGCACTGAACCTCGTGCAAAACAAGTACCGCTCACCAAGGAAATTCCAGTTTCTTCTGAAGGGATGATTCCGCTCGACCGACTAAAGGAGTTCATCGAAGGGACTATCAAGGATAAGTACGAAGTTGCTGCTAAGTCATCTTTTACTTACGAAAAGTCGTACACTACAAGAATTGATAGCTTCAAGATGCCCGCTGGTTATCAACCTCCCAAATTTTAACAATTTGAAGGCAAGGGAAATCCAAAGCAATATGTTGCACATTTTGTTGAAACATGTAACAACGCTGGGACTTATGGAGACTATCTTGTCAAGCAGTTCGTCCGCTCCCTCAAGGGGAATGCTTTTGGTGGTACACTGATCTTGAGCCTAATTCTATCGATAGTTGGGAGCAACTAGAGCAGGAGTTCCTCAATCGCTTTTATAGTACAAGGCGTACCGTGAGCATGGTCGAACTTACAAGCACTCGCCAGAGGAAGGGCGAACCAGTTATTGATTTCATCAATCGATGGAGAAATGCAAGTCTAAACTGCAAAGATAGGCTCAGCGAAGCTTCTGCGATAGAGATGTGTATCCAAGGAATGCATTGGGGGCTTCACTACATCTTGCAAGGAATTAAGCCAAGGTCTTTCGAAGAACTAGCTACTCGTGCTCATGACATGGAGTTGAGCATTTCTTCCACTGGGAATGAAGTAATGCCTGTCTACGACCCTCGCAAAGGAAAGAACAAGCAGAAACCCAAGAAATGGAGCAAGTTCATTTCCAAGAGTGACAACAAAAAATCCATAAATGTCAATGTCTCGCCTGTAAAGTTTACTACGAAGGTGAGCAAGAAGCAGAGTATGAAAGCAACTTCCTTCCAAGAAAACAAAAGCCGAAAGTCGACCTTGAAGGACATGCAAGAAAGAGAATACCCCTTCCTGGATTCTGATGTCCCTGAAATTTTTGATGAACTACTTGAGTTGAAACTCATTGAGTTACCAGAGATGAAACGGCCCAATGAAGCTGGAAGAACAAACGACCCGAACTATTGCAAGTTTCATAGACTTATGGGTCATCCTCTTGAGAAGTGCTTTGTCTTCAAGGACAAAGTTATGCAGTTGGCTAATGAAAATAAGATTCTGCTTGACGATGAGAAGGAGAGTTCGAATCAAGTCTTTATCACCTTTGGTTCTCTCGATCCGGTCCAGATATGCAGCTTTGAAAAACATGAGAAAGGACCATGGGAGGAAGACAAAACTCAAGTTGATGTAGCCGATGATGAAGGTTGGATTCTGGTGACTAGGCAGAGACGCTGTAAAACAAGTCCACAAAAAAAATCATCTAAACAACCAACTAGGAAGAGGATGGTTAGAAGGTCGAGGAAGCAAAAATCAGTTGAGCATCTGAAAAAAGAAAAAGTGGAGGTGAACTACCACCAAGAATCACGACGTTCTGTGACTTTGGAGGAATTCCTACCAAGCTGGTTCCGCAATAAGACTGCTCGAGATAAAATTGAGGCATCATGCTTCAATACTGATAAAGAATAAACAAATGATGAAAGCCTATCACCACTGTCTCTATTGTCATCTGAAAAGCATGTTAAATCTTCTTTCCAAGAGGTACACACATTTGATACAAGAATAACATTCATAGATGACGATCTTCTGCTTGGTGAAACATTACACAATCGTCCTTTGTACATGGTGGGTTATGCCCTCGAGAAGAGGATAAAATGTAATATTGATAGATGATGGATCCGGAGTTAACATTCTTCCGATTCGCACAATGAAGGAACTTGGTATCACAACCGAAGAACTTTCGAAAGCCGACATGATGATACAAGGATTCAATCAAGGGAGACAACGAGCCATAGGTGCTATCAAATTAGATATCACCATCGAAGATTTGGGATCAAGTGCATGGATGCATGTCATCGATGCAAAGACTTCGTACAATATGTTGCTTGGCAGGCCATGGATACACGAGAACAAAGTTGTCCCATCCTCCTACTATCAATATTTGAAGTATCTCGAAGGCAACGTCAAAAAGAAGATAGTTGCTGATGATAAGCCATTTACTGAAGCAGAGTCACACTTCGTCAATGCGAAGTTCTACTTGAAGAATTACATTGTGAGAGAAGTAAAAGTCAATAACATCACAACTACCAAGAGTGATAAGATCGCAACCAAAAGAGCTGATGAGACTATTCGAAAAACTAAAGTTAGTGCTGAGGTGCCGCACTCCAGTCCGAATAAAGGAAACATCGTGTCTTTAAAGAAGAAGAAGATAACTCCCGTGCTCTGCTATATTCCAAGGTTGAAGAAAGAGGAAGGTCAACCATCTGAAGCTTAAGAAAATGTGCTAGGGGGGCTAACTCTTCCTATCAGACGAATTGACGCGATAAATTTGTCCTCAAAGCTACTTGGAGACTTCGTGGCTCAGAATTCATCGCAAAATATGGCACTCCCTACAAAACGTACAAATGAAGGCTTTGATCCAAATGCTTACAAGTTATTTATCAAGGCTGGGTACAACCCCAACGAGCCGTCAAAGTTAGGGAAACTTCCATCAGGAGCTACCATGATGCAATCACGCGAAGGTTTGGGATACAAACAATCTCCGCTAGTTCACATATCCATAAGAAGGGCAAGTACCAACTAAATCACTGTGGAAAATGAGTCTGTTTCTTCCAACAAAAGGCCTTCGGTGTTTGATCGTCTTGGAAAGTCTGCCACAAAAGCTTCTGTATTTGAGAGATTAGGGCCGTTGAAGCTGAAGAAGAAGAGGAAGAGCAAGTTCTATAGAGATTATCAAAGCGTTAAAACGCTCGCTTTGCCTAGAACCCAGAAGGATATACAAAGTTTAATTCCTTCTAGAATGAGGCGATAAACAAACCTTGTGGTTTCATGTGGGGAGGTGCTAAAAGCAAAGTCTCATACTGTGGTGTATACCAAAGAGCGCGACGAAGATGAGGAAAGTGTAGGTTCTTCATATCATATTACTACACAAAGTGATCAAGATACTTCATTTCAGATGGAGGTTGCTGAGAAGTTGGAGGACATCTCCGCGTGTTACCACATATCTTTCAATGATGGTGATCCTCAAGAGAATGAAGATGCTAGAGATGCTCCTCCAGAACTTGAAGAAGTGAAGACAAGAGACTCCTTGAAATAAGTTAATCTTTTGTCTTCGATGAAGACCCAAGGCCTACCTACCTAAGTGTTTTTCTAATAGCTGATGAAGAAGACACTTACATTGAAATACTCAAAGAGTATAGGGATGTTTTTGCTTGGAGTTATAAAGAGATGCCTGGATTAGATCCCAAAGTAGCAGTCCATCGTCTGGCGGTCAAGAATGGTGCCCGTCCTTGCTAAGCAGGCCCAAAGGAATTTCAGACTAGATTTGGTTCGTTCAATCAAAAATGAAGTCAACAAACTCATTGAAGCTAGCTTTATTCGTGAAGTTAAATATCCTACATGGATTTCGAGTATCGTTCCCGTGAAAAAAGAAGACTGGCCAAATTCGAGTTTGTGTTGACTTCAGGGATCTTAACAATGCATGCCCTAAAGATGATTTCCCGCTTCCCATCCCAGAATTGATGATTGATGCTATCACTGTTTACAAGGCGATGTCTTCTATGGACGGTTCATCCGGCTATAACCAAATTCGCATTGCACCAAAAGATGAAGAGCTTACTGCATTTCGTACACCCAAGGGTATTTATTGTTACAAAGTGATGCCTTTCGGTTTGAAAAATGCAGGTGCCACATATCAAAGGGCTATGCAGAATATCTTTGATGATTTGTGCCACAAAGATGTTGAATGCTATGTGGATGACTTGGTGGTAAAATCAAGAAAGAGAAGCGACCACTTGCAAGACCTGAAAATGGTGTTCGAGCGACTTCGGAGATATCAACTTCGAATGAACCCATTGAAATGTGCCTTTGGAGTTACTTCTGGAAAATTCCTTGGTTTCATTGTTCGATATCGAGGAATCGAAATTGATCAAGCCAAAGTTGATGCGATTTTGAAAATGCCCGAGCCTCGAAATATTCATGAGTTAAAAAGTTTGCAAGGGAAGCTAGCTTACATTAGGAGATTCATTTCAAATTTAGCTGGAAGGTGCCAACCGTTCAGTCATCTCATGAAGAAGGGCGCCCCTTGCAAGTGGGACGAAGCATGTACTAATACCTTCGAGAATATCAAGTTATAGTTAATGAAGCCTCCAGTTCTAGTAGCCCCTGTGCCTGGAAAATCATTGATACTATACATTTCAGCACAAGAAAGGTCAGTTAGAGCGTTGTTGGCCCAAGAGAATAGTGAAGGCAAAGAAAACTCTCTTTACTACTTGAGCAGAATGATGACACCAAATGCGTTGAATTACATGCCAATTGAAAAGTTGTGTTTGGCTCTAGTCTTCTCGACTCAAAAGTTGAAGCACTACTTTTAAGCTCATAGTGTTCACCTTATTTCCAAGGCAAATCCCATTAAGTTTGTGATGTCACAACCAGTCCTCAGTGATCGACTAGTAAGGTGGTACCTCCAGTTTCAACAATTTGAGATCACATACATCCCTCGAAAATGCGTAAAGACGGATTGCATTGGCGGACTTCTTGGCGGATCACCCGATACCCGATGATTGGGAGCTAACCGATGAACTTGCCGACGAAGATACAATGATCGTTGAAAATTCAACCTCCGTGGAAAATGTACTTTGATGGTGTTGCACAATGTGACGGACGGTGTCTTTGGTGTGGTGTTTGTTACTCCGTTTATGAGAAGTTCTACCGTACTCCTTTACTTTGACACAATATTGCTCCAATAATGTCGCTGAATATCAAGCACTAATACTTGGACTTGAAATGGCAGTCGACATGAAGCAGTTGCAGTTACAAGTATTTGGTGACTCTCAGTTGGTGATCAATCAACTCCTGGGAAGCTATGAAGTCAAGAAGCCTGAATTACTCCCTTATCATGGTTATTCTCAGAAGTTGATAGGATGGCTTGGTGATGTGACTCTTCAAAGATATTCCAAGGAAGGAAAATAAGAAAGCCGACGCTTTAGGCGCCTAGCTTCAACGCTAACTCTGCCAGATCAAACACAAGTGACTATCTGCCAAAAATGGGTAGTACCTCTACCAAATGAGGATGAAGGCGCGGAAAATGAGCTTGAGAATCTCGTAGCTATTTCTGAAGCTGCAAAGGAAGACTGGCGACAACCCATTATTGACTACTTGAGTTATGGGATACTGCCAGAAAACTTAAGAAGAAGAACTGAGATTCGTCATCGTGCACCTCGATTCCTTTACTACAAAGATACTTTATATAAAAGATCTTTTGAGGGAGTACTCTTGCGATGTTTGGGGGAGGATGAAGCAATCCAAGTTTTGCAAGCACATTCGGGAGTATGTGGATCACGTCATCACACGGACCAAAGCTCTACTTTCACATAAAAAGGATGGGATATTATTGGCCGGCGATGGTGAAAGATTGCTTGGACTACGCTCGAAGATGCAAGGCTTGTCAGTTTCATGAAATTTTATACATCAGCCGCCCGAAGCATTACACCTGACCGTCGCATCTTGGCCATTTGACGCTTGAGGTTTGGACGTCGTTGGTCCGTTGACAAAATCTTCTTGTAGACACTTGTACATCTTGGCTGCAACCGACTACTTCTCAAAATGGGCTGAAGCTGTTGCTCTTAAAGAAGTGAAGAAGGAGAATGTTGCAAACTTTATCCGAGTAAGTATCATCTACCGCTTCGGCATTCCTCGTTACATAATAACGGACAATGGCAAGCCATTTGATAACAAATTGATGAACAAGATTTGTGATCTCTTCGGCTTCAAACAGCGTAAATCTTCTATGTATCATGCTGCCGCCAACGGTCTAGCTGAAGCATTCAATAAGACTCTATGTAACTTGTTGAAGAAGGTTGTCTCCAAGTCCAAACGAGATTGGCATGAATGAATGGAAGAAGCTTTGTGGGCATATAGGACGACTTATCGCATACCAACGCAAGCAACCCCATACTCGCTTGCTTATGGAGTTGAAGCAGTCCTACCACTTGAGCGCCAAATACCTTCTTTACGACTTGCTATTCAAGAAGGGCTCACCGAAGAGGAAAATTTCGATTGCGTCTTGCGCGAGTTAGAAGCACTTGATGAGAAAAGGCTAGAGGCTCAACAAATCTTGAATGTTATCAAGCCCGTCTATCTCGTGCCTTCAACAAAAAGGTTCGCTTGAGGTCCTTCCAAGTGGGAGATCAAGTCCTTGCAGTAAGAAGACCCATCATCGTTTCCCATAAGTCTGGGAGCAAATTCACCTCAAAATGGGATGGATCATATGTCATGCGAGAAGCGTATTCAAGTGGCGCTTACAAGCTTATTGATGCGGATGGCCTGAGGATCGGTCCTATCAACGTAAAGTTCTTGAAAAAGTACTATCCTTGAAGTAAGATGACGCTCCTTAAGGCATGAGCATAAACTGCATGTAATTCCTGGCCCGCAAGAGTATAAACTGTGCACGGCCCCAAAAAAAATGTCTACTAGGTTGAAAATCTCGCAAGAGGCGGCCTAGGCAAAAGTTAGGATACAAAAAAAAATGTCCGCTAGGTTGAAAACCTCACAAGGGGCGGCCTAGGAAAAAGTTAGGACACAAAAAAAATGTCCGCTAGGTTGAAAACCTCGCAAGGGGCGGCCTAGGCAAAAGTTAGGACACAAAAAAAAAACTCATTTTTCTGAACTACGGAATGACTTGATCCTCTTCACCGAGGTACGTAGGCCGCTTAGAGTTTTATTCTAGGCTCAGTCTCATGAGTTAAAAAAAAATATATCATTCTATGTGTTGTTCAAGTGAAGTGTGATGAAGTGAACTCCGCCTGACCATGCACATACAGATCATATATACAAGCATCCTTTCATTGAAATTCGAACCTTCACCAAATTCGATGGTTGACGGGGAAATCTCCATTTCCACGGGTTTCTCCAATGGGATGTTGTAATCTCTTACAAGTTGAAGTCTAAAAAATACGGCAAGCCTTCAAGTTGAAGTTTCAAATCCACCAAGTACGCAAGTTGAAATCTTAAAATTTAGCAAGTACGCGGTACCGAAAGTCTCAAATCTACACCGCTATGATTCAAGTCCAATTCTCTCGAATCTTCAAGTTGATGTTTCAAATCTACCACATCTGCAAGTCAAAGTCTTTAAATATGCCAAGTCTACAAGTTGAAGTCTGGAATCTACGAAGTCAGCACGTTGAAGCCTTAGAATCTACCATGTTTTCAAGTTGAAGTCTTTAAATCCTCTAAGTTCGCAAGATGAAGTCTCAAATCTTCCATAACTGCAAGTTGAAGTCTTCAAATCCTCCAAGGCTTCCCAAGCTTACCGTTCTTAGGGCGGGGACGAGTATCCATCCCTTTGCGCCGTAAGATTACCTTACCGTTCTTAAGGCGGGGATGAGTGTCCATCCCACCGTTCTTAAGGCGGGGATGAGTGTCCATCCCTTTGCGTCGTAAGATTACCTTACCGTTCTTAAGGCGGGGACGAGTGTCCATCCCTTTGCGCCGTAAGATTACCTTACCGTTCTTAAGGCGGGGACGAGTGTCCATCCCTTTGGGCCGTAAGATTACCTTACCGTTCTTAGGGCGGGGACGAGTATCCATCCCTTTGCGGCGTAAGATTACCTTACCGTTCTTAAGGCGGGGACGAGTGTCCATCCCTTTGCGCCGTAAGACTACCTTACCATTCTTAAAGTGGGAACGCATATCCATCCCTTTGCACCTTAAGATTACCTTCTTCATGTAGGAGTAATCCCCATGAATGAGAACTTGCTATGTTCGGGAAAAAAAAGCCAGAACAAAAAAAAAATCCACCTTGCAAATCGGACTCAAAACGTTTGCTGGAAAAGCTCCCAAATTTTTGAGCTATCAATGAGAAGCATGCGTACTATTTATAGACGTCAAGAGGCGGCTACCAATATTTGTGTCCTACATGGATTTGGTCACTGGTGGCGGTGATATTGGTAATTTAGAGTCCTAGACCCAAGTTATTTTTTACCACATTAAATTCTAAACAAAATAGGACTATAATCACCGACCGAAGGCAATTGTGTATGGACGTCATGTAGGATGCAACATTGTAATTCATGGAGAATCAGTACTATGAAAGGGATTTTTTTTTTTTTTCAACAAAAAGAAATATTGAAAATCCCTGGCAGCATGTACATAATGTTATCTTGTCTCTGTCCATGACAAATGGTAATTGAAGTTCTCCAAGCAATTTGCTGTGCAAATAAATTGGATGGATAATTCTCATTTTTAATTTGATCCAAATTCAATTTGATGGTCCGCTAATACTTCGAGACTCGTCTTCGATTTGGATAAGTCTACACCTCAACGAGTCTTGAAGTAGGGGGCATTTGTGGATGATGAAATTTTATTAAATTTAATTCACAGGAAAATGTTAGTCCGAATAAATAAATTGTGGGCTAATATAATTGGATTAATTATTTAGGTCCAATAAACATGGATTTAAGTAATGGTCCAATTTCATTGGGCTAGTCCATTTAATTGGGCTACAAATGATGAGCCCGTTTTGTCCAAGCCCTAGATGTCATCTTATCCAAGAGGCCCAAATTGGTGCCACGTGTCAAATGACGTGGCACGCCAAGTCAAACGAAGGAGCCAATAAGATCATGCCACGTGTCAAAATGATGCAGCATGCCCTAGTCAAATCAAAGGCCAATGAAGATGCACCACATGTACAAATGACATGTTCCGGCCAATCAAATATCGACATGTCAGCTTAAATCTGATTGGTCGAAAGAAGTCGGTCCTTATCACAACTCCTCCATCCTACAACTATAAATAGGAGTCTCATAATTGAAAAGAGACCGGAAGTTCAAACGCAAAAGTCGGAGGAGCTCGTGGATCAAACACTATAAGTTTTCTACAAGCTGCAAGCATTCTCTACAAGTTTCAAATATCCGAAGATCAAGAACGTAGGCGAATCAAATATCAAGGCTTTCAAGATCAAATTCACTTGTTTGTGGCGGCCATCAAAGTGTTCGTGACGAATCAATTCAAATCAAATTCAGATCCAGCATAAATTCAAGATCAAGCTCAAAAGCCTTTGAATTCAAGTACAAGTCAAGATCAAATCCATCAAGTTCAAGATCATGCTCAAAAGCCCTTGAATTTATTGTTGAAAAGACGAATCAGAGGAATCATAGAGATTGTAACACTCATATTCTGAAATCAAATACAACGATTATTGCGATATTTTCCTGTCTTGATTATTATTTTCTCGACGCGAATTTTATTGGCTACAGCTGGATTGACAATAAGTTCTTTCACTTGCAATAATTGCATCGACATCTTCATTTTTCTATTTTCTTCTCTGATTCAATTTCTTATAGAATTAAAAGAAATGTTGGCATTTCATACGAGTGGACCATCAATATTTGGATAGGCTTGATATGCATGTTGTGACAATTGATATGAGGTACAAGTGCAACGCATGTGCCCAAAAAATAGTATACATACATACATACATACATACATACATACATACATACATACATACATACATATATATATATATATATACATACATATATATATATATATATATGTGCGTGTGTGTATGTATACACAATGACAATTTTTTCATGTCCTAATGCATGAACTATTTCAGAGATCTCGTGACTTCTATAGAAACTACAAAGACTATTTTGGAGGCAGATCTAAAAACAAATTTCACATAGCCATTACTTGCGTTGTTTAATTGAAAACAAGGTAAAATCTTGACAAGCAGGTTTTTGAATAAAAACGTTCACCCTTGATTTGGTTGAGATATAATTAGAGAAATAATATCAATATGAAGAAGAAGAAAACAAGGTTTTTGGACGCTATTTGAGGTGGTATTGATGCCAATATTGCAATTAATTACAATTTATTTTCAAACAGATTGGAAGCATTTTTCTCGTTTTAATACCAATAAAAGTGCTAGATTCATTCTTCTTCACTGATTTGGAGCTTCTTGCTGAAGGATATCGAAAAACATCATTAGAGACCTCGAAAAACTTGAAGGAATTCGAAATGGGCCTCGAAGAAAAAAAGAGAGAAATGAGAACAAAGAGACATCGTGAGAGAGGCGATTGAGAAAGAGAAAAGATAAGATTTTAATTAGGGTTGAAAAAAATAAGAATATCTAGATATAAAAATCAGATACTAATTACCCGCTTTAACAGAATTTTTAGATATTCAAAAAGTAGCAAAAGTTTATTGTTAAATATACACAATCTGGTTAAAACATACAACTTACATACGCTTTGCGTACAAAATTTTTAGTATACAATTAGGTCAAAGCATACAACTTGCATACAATTATGTTATTGTATGTATTTGTATGTCATTTGTATATTTTTTTTTTATGTCGTGTGTACATCACTTTATGTCCAGTAATACCTTTGGACATACAAATAACATATCACTAAAATACAAAATACATACAACTTATTTATACATTGTGAACTGGAAAAAAAATTATTCCTCTTCCTCTTCGAGTTTCAATCTTAAAGTCCAACCAAAACCAACTCTAATCTTACCAAACTTCCTCAAAATTGAAATATCCTTTCGTTTGCACCTATACCAATCCAAACAAATAACAATTTCGTAAAACCAATTTAAAGCTTTGAAGCTTTTTAGTGGCTATCAATGGTGCTTTTAACGGAGTTCACAACTTTGGGTATGTTTGTTGAGAAAAAATAGAGAACGGGAGAGAAAATGGGGAATATTGGAGTATAATCCCTTACTTTTCCTATTATTTTGCTATAATTGATCAAGTGTTGTTATAAGTTATAATCAAGTGTAAGTACCCTATAGTTGTAATTAAGACTTAAAATAGCTTATCCCTATAAAATTCTCAAAAAAATATTTTAAAACATATACAAATTGGAATTAAACTAAATCGTGCCAATTTTGGGCCCTCTTTTCGCCAATGGATCATTTAGTCGGAATAAGCGGCCTTGGGTTGATGCAGAATAAGTCATTTCCCCCTCTTTCCACTGAAGGAATAGGCACATTTAGAGCTGTGGGACTTGAAAAATAGAATGCCCCGTTAGAATGGACGACCGGACAGTCGATCATTGGCTTAATGTCCTGGGTTTTGGGACTCTAGCATAAAAAATTCCCTTCTTCATGAAAGTGTCACATTTAGATTGTTGTTATTAAAGGAAAGAGCCGAATAGACAAAAGGTTTACATGACAGCTTGCTTTGGAGAAGATGTCATAGTATAAGAAGAAGGCCTCTGTTTGCAAAGATGACTTTCCTGCTTTCCTTTGTGTGGGAGGTTTGTGCAGATGAATTAGTAGTCCAAAGTATAAGAAAGATGGTACAGGTCATAGAATGAGATTGATGCTTCCAATGCCTTGTTTGAACCAACAGGCCCATCTCTCAACAGGGCTTTTTTTGCGCGGAGTGCCCTTCTTTTGGGGTGGTCTTTAAATTTTGCCCCTCATATTTGAAATGTTTAAATTTTGCCCTTCGGCTAACACCCATAGGTCCCAGGTTCGAACCCACGCGCGTCGAAATTTTAAAAAAAAATTCGCAAGGCGGTTTAAATTTCGCTATCACAAAGACTACCTTGTTAAGGAATTACACATTTTATCAGGACCGGCATGCCTCGTACCTTATGGGCGGACTTGGCATAAGTATGCGGGTCGGCATAAGCTTTGATAATTCCTTCACAAGTTATGCGATGCATACTTTTAATGGAGCAAACTTTTATGCGGACCGCATAACTTTGTGAAGGAATTATCAAAGTTATGCGGACCCCGGTCTCTGTCTGGGAAATGTACGCCCATAAGGCATGGTATCTTGGGGTCGGCATCTTTGATAATTCCTTCCGAAGTTATGCGGTGGGGGCATCTTTTAATGGGCAAACTTTTATCTTGGGACCGGCATAACTGTGAAGGAATTATCAAAGTTATCCGGACCGGCGCTCTTATGCCCAGGTTTGCCCACAAGGCATAAGTATCTTGGTCGGCATAACTTTGGTAATTCCTTCACAAGTGTATGCGTTGGGGGCATAGCGAAATTTGAACTTGCCTTGCGAATTTTTTTTTAAATTTTGTTGCGCGTGGGTTCGAACACAGGAACCTATGGGTTTATGCGAAGGGGAGACGAAAATTTAAAGAGTTTTTGAATATGAGGGGCGAAATTTAAAAAGCCTATTACAAACGAAGCGATTACTGCCAATTGCCGCTGGAACTCAGGTGGCCCATTCAATTTGCAACAAGTTGGTACGTTGTAACCTTTGCCTTCTCTTTTCAACAATGGTTACTTTCACTTTTGCTCACTTAAAAGACAAAACTTTAACCCAACATCATTAGATCAACATTGATTAAACTAATCATAGTATTAAATTATTAATTATCATTGATAGTAGCAAAAGTCACAAAGGGTATGGACCATGCCTGTTACCGTTGCCCTAATTGAAGGAGAATCTTTCAACCCTAATATCCACTTAATTGTTTAGTTGTGATAGCTTAACAAGTTGATTATCATATTTTCTGTTGGCAGTTGCTTACTTTTGACCCCTCAACCATGATATTTTTACACCAATAAGCAAAGTGAATTAAAGATAACGTAAAATAGAGCTTCTTAGTCCCAAGAATTTGGTCTTCTTTCTTTATAAAGGGAGTTGGTATTTGCTAGGAAATTTCATGAAAGGAGAGGGTGGGGTAGTGGATGGTTTTGAAAAATACTTGTCAGCACGTAGACGTGGCATTTACTAAATTAATTAAGAATTTAATCGACGAGCTTTTAATTAAAAGTAATAATATATTTTTCTTAATAGTTTATGCTAGGGGTGTACAAAGTAAACCGACAAACCGCACCAAACCGAGTCAAACCAAGAAAAAAACTCGACTAGTGGTTTGGTTTGATTTGGTTTGGTGTTGGAAAAAAAAAACCCGACCATAATTGGTTTGGTTTGGTTTTAACTAAAAAAAAGTCAGGCAAAAAACCAACCCGACATTACATGTATTCAAATTTTAAAATATTTTATACATAAAAATATTTATTTGTAATGTAATTTACAAATATTTCTTAAATTTTTTCGTAGTTCTTTAACTATTATCATATTATTCAAGCTTGAACTTCGAATTTTGAATGTCAATAAGTTTTATGTCCTATGGATGTTAGTAACTCAAATAAAATCCAAACCAAAACTAACTCAACACTAATGCTAACAAAAGAAATTCAATTTACCACTAGGAATGACAATAATGTTGGATATCTATTCTTGAGTTTTGCATAATTTATTTAGAGTGAAAAAACATAACTTAAGTTTTATTTCTTTGTCATGTAATTAATACTTATTAGCCGTACTTATTTTAGCATGACTTAGTATTTTTAGATTATGGTCATTTTTTTTATGGCTTGTTAATTAGCAATATTTATTTTGACCGAATTTATTAGCTTTTTGTTGAATATTTTAATACAATATCATCACTCTTCTCACATTTTGTGTTATTTTCTTAAGAAACACCTTAATTATATAGTTGTATCTTACTAGAACTAAAGAAATATTTGAAGTAAAAGTTATATGTTTTGTATCAAGACTATTAGGAAAAAAAAAAACGAAAACCCGAGAAACCCGAGGTTGAAAAACCCGAATTTTATTGGTTTGGTTTGGTGTATAAATTTAAAAACCGACGCAATTGGTTTGGTTTGGCGTTTAAAAAATCCGAACCAACCCGGTCCATGTACACCCCTAGTTTATGCGCAAAACATTTATTTTATATTTATTTGTTTGATGCAAATATTGAGTTAAATAAGTTTTTAAAATTTAAAGTGGAAGAGGGTTAATAACAAGTTAACATGGCTTCCAAATTTGGTGAAATCAAAATTGTACCGTCTTAAAGACGGCAAGGAAATAGATTTGTTGTATCCATAGATTGTCAATGCCGCTATAATAAATAAATCAACTTAAGGAAAGAAAAGAACGTCTAAATCATGTGCTTTTGTCGGCTAAAGTAATACTCTTCGGACTAGTTTGATTTTCTGCGTGGCACTTTGAAGCTTTTTGATATATCACCAGAGAAATTAGGTATATACCTAGCCAACTTGTCTAAGATTAATGAATAATTATAGAATAATAATTGTTCATGAGGGAATCCATTGTATAGTGTGAGCTCTATATCGTATTAGTTCTTGAGTGAGGACAGAGATCATGGCAAAAGACCAAATGAGCTCGATCTATGCACCAACTAATAAATACAGTTAGAACTCTTTACAACAGCTACCATATGTAATATTTACTATAGTAGGCAAGCTGTATTTGGAATCAAATTTTTATTGTTATATTTTATTTTTTCATAATAACTTTTTCAACATTTATCATTATAACAATATAGTCTTATAAAATTACCTTACAGTGTATTATAAAAAGATCTATGTAATTAGTACTTTATAATTACTAAAAAATAATATACTAATTATATTTTGAGTTTAATTTTTGTGCACTGTCAGTGTACACACAATTTTACACTATCAGATAAATTTACCTATTATTGCAAGGGTACAAACTTATCCGCGCAGGGTGTCTACACCCATTTAGTTAAGTTAACCTTAGTTCATAGATAAACTATGGTTCTACTTTTATTAAATTAAAAAAAAAAAAACAATGAAGTAAAGGCAATAATATAAGTTAGAAAAGTCTATTTCTTCTATTTCCTACGCACTTCTTCTCGGGGAAGCTTCTGCATTTATTTCTTTGGTCTTTTATTCTTCCCCATTGAAAGTCAGAAAGTCAGCTCCGACGCACATTGTTGGGAGTTCACATATGAAACGTTTTATTATTCTAAGTTTTCTATTATCTTGCAATCGTGATACTTATATAATAAGGCAGGAGCCATTTGTTTAGAAATTGAAATTCTTCATATAGAATGATTTGATACTGGTGTTATTTTGAGACATTTGATCGAAAGGAGAAATTAGTGATTGTTTTTATACACATTAGATAGTACCGTAAAAATTCTTGATTGCTTTGTTTATACTGCTAAAGTCAAGTTGGTAATGAATCTGGTGAATAAAAAAGATTAAAGTTTGCAATGGCCAGTAACTGCCTTTGTGATGTGGTTGACAGCAGATGTAGTACTAGATTGATTAAAGGGAGAATAGAACGACCATTAAGGTTTGATATTAATATTAATTAAGATCGTGTGCAAAATACATTGTAGTTAACTATGGTTAACTATCAATAGCTGCAGTTAAATAAAGTGACACATGTCCAGGGGCGGACCCACGTAGGGACAAGTGGGATCAAATGAACCCACTTCGCCGACAAATTTCGGTGTTTTCTATAGGTTAAATTCTGTAAATTCTAATATATCAAGTATTTGAATCCATTAAATAACAAAATAATCCTGTGGATGGATGGTCAGTGGGTTCAGTTGTTGGTGGAGGGTCGTGTGTTCGAAACTTAACAAAAGCAATTACTTATATTTGGCATTACTTATATTTGGCATAGTTTAGATGCTGCACTCACGTGCAAAGCTCCTTTTTTGTTCTTTCACCTGCTAGTTTTTATTCTTCTTTTTCCTTCTTGTTTTTTTTCCTTTTTTTTGTTCTTTCACCTGCTAGTTTATTCTTCTTCTTCCTTCTTGTTTTTTTTCTTTTTTTCCCAATGATAATGATCTTTTTATTTTATGTTACATTTGATCTGTTTACTCAAATTTCATAGGATTATTCTACTGTCAATTTCACTTCAAAATATAAAAAAAATTCTACAAAGAGAAATCTTATAGTCTCTGTTTTCAACTGTACGCTTAACCTATTTCTTTTCGATTCGTGTCAAAAGAATGACTTTTTTCCATATTTCGAAACAATTAACCTTTATTTAATGATTTATAGCCAGACAAAATATATGTGCTTCATTTTATACCACAAGTTCAAAAATCTTCTCTGCCCAGTCAAATAGGTTTACATAAATTGAAATTGTGGGATTACTATTTTATCTAAAATATGCAAGTGCAATCATGAAAACATATAATAATAATTGTTAACTCTAAATTGTTTATTCATATTTTATTGAATTTGTTAGTTTACTTTATAAGCTCTCTTCTCTTATAACTTGTAGTATTGGTTAATTTAAGTTATATGACTATATTTCCTTAATTTTGTTCTTTTGTTTGTAAATAAACAACTTTATTACTTTATTCTTTTTAGTAAGAAAAAGATTTTAGACTTTATCAAATTTCTTAGAATTTAAAAGATTTCTAATTTGGATAAATGATTCAATTTGTTGAAACAACGCTGTTATTTTGAATAATTTTTATTTTAGTTAAAGTAATAGATCTTTGTTAAACGTTTTAAATTTCCTTCCCAAATGTTTCTAGAGAAAAAAGGAACGCATTATTCATTTTGTGGTAGCATTAGGACCGCCCCCCCCCCCCCCCCCCCCCATAAAAACCTCTACGCCCAAAAAAATAGAGTGTTGGACAAAGTTCACTTGCCGTTTAAAGTCATTTTTCGAACCATTTTTGGCGTAAAACTCTAGGTCCGCCACTGCACATGTCATTTGTTTATTAGCCAAGTGTAAACACCTGTGCTGGTAAGTTTTTACGGTTATGATTTTTTTTTAATTACTTTTTCCTTTTTCTATTTGTTTTTAAAAAAAAAACACTATATGCATTGTCTCTCTCCAAATCATCCGCATCTCTCCTCCAACCTTCCTTCCGTGTTTATTTCTTTGGCTTTCATTTCAACCTCATATGTTTCTGATCACTTTAATGGCTATGAAGAACTTAATATACTAATATATAAATATGCTCTCAAATTTGACTTCACCTGACAAGTATGCCTTCCAACTTTAGGTCTGCATAAGTAGGAGCCTCAACTTGTATTAAGTTGAATACGTAAACACAAATGCTGACGTGACACATAAATTTTGAAGGTGTCTAGATGATCATTTTGTAAGTTGGAGTAGGGGTGTCAAATATGACCCAAAAGATGGTGGCCTGTCCAACCCGCCCAAAATTTTATGGGTTGAGCTCAAGATAATTTCGTATTGGGCTGATTTTAGCCCAACCCAACATAATCCATTTTAAAGCGATCTTTAACTTAATCCAATTCTAGCCCATTTTTAAGATTTACTTAAATTTGGGTTTATTGCTTGTAATTTACTTTTTTTTTTTGTGTGTATTCACTTTTCTTGTACCATGTATCTTATAAGTTTGCGGTGTATTTGATATGAAGGAAAATATTTTTCGCAAAAAATGTTTTTCTCGAAAATATTTTCAAAAGATATTTTCCCCAAAAAATCCTCGAAAATATTTTTCAAGAAAAAATATTTTTATAGAAAATATTTCCACGAAATATATTTTCTAGAAAATAGTCCCTTCAAACAAACTAGCTCAAGTTGAGCGGTCATGACTGTACCCATTTTTACCCATTTCAAATTAAGAACTTTTGGGCCAATGTTAAATTGGCCCATTTATTATCTCAGCCCATTTTGATTGGGTCAATTTCAGCCCAACCCGTCCATTTGACACCCCTAAGTTGGAGTGTTCAACTGACAAAGTGTAGACAAGTTAAAGTGTCTACTTGTGCACACCGAAAGTTGAAAGGCATACTTGCTGGCTTAGGTCAAGTTTTACAGCCTATTTATGTATTATGCCTTAAGTATTAGTGCAAACTTTTATATGATATCTGTGATTTTAGATTCTTCTCGAATAAAAAGAAAAAGGAAAAAAATCTGAAACTTATGTATCAGTCAAAAAAATGAACTTGTGTAATTGCTAACCCTTAATTAAGCAAAAAAATCTCCAGGGTCAATAATAGTTTGGTCATTGAGGAATTACTTCTTGCAATGTTCAAAATATTTGAGGTATGGATTGATTAGTTCACTGGTAATAACGATCTTGTTTGAAATAAAATCATGAAAATTTCAGAATTTAATTTAACGTTTAAAAAGGAAATAAATTTGATTTAGGCCATAAAGGAAATAACAAATTTGATTAGAATAAAATTAGGACTCTACTGGTCTTTAATATCTTTAATTCCTATATTTTAATAATAGAAGTTACCATAATTATCCTTTAATTTACCTAATGGTGTACCGATGGTGCACAAAACTTAAACTCAAATAGTAAAAAAGTTTAATGCGTATTCACTTTGTAGACAATTTTTTATCCGTTTTAAGTCGGGCCTCTACTAGAAAAGCCCAAAACATGGTCTTCAAGCCCAAAAAGCTATTAAGGGTTTTTTGAAGGCTACTCTGCGCTAAACTCCAGCTCACGCTTATAAAAATGGGACACATCTTTCCTTGAAGAGGTATCTCAGGAAACACGTTATTAACGACCCTTGAATCACGATAAAAATTTAGGAGAAAAAAATTAAAAGAATACACAAAATTGTACCACAATCTTGATAAATAAAATCACATTTTTTATTTGTTTTATGATTCTAGTTTATTTTTCATATATAAATACACAAAATTGTACCACAATCTTGATAAATAAAATCACATTTTTTATTTGTTTTATGATTCTAGTTTATTTTTCATATATAAAAAAAATTGTTGCAAACACACTTCTCTTATTGTTACTTTTGATATGACCATTTAGTCTTCGATATTACTGGCTCAATTAACTCAGATTAGTTATTGGAGATTTAAGTGCGTGTTTGATGAAGAAGTGACGGAGAAGGAAGATGAGGTTCGAGGGATAAATTTTGAGAATTTATTCTTCAAGCATATATCATTAACCCTTAATTGTGATAAATATTCAAAAAAATTAAGGTGGCATTTACGTTAAAAAAAATAATTGAAAAACGTTTTTTTTATGCAAAAATTAGGATTGAGAATTATCATTAACGTTTAATTGTAATAAAATACATTAAGTAAAAAAGGTGACATTTACTTCAAAGAAACGTAAAAAAGCTTAAAAATCTTCGGATGCGTAAATTGAAATATGATTCTGAATAGGAGTTGGATCAGATTTTTCCCAAAAACTGATATTTTAATTTTATTATTTAAAATAAAAATTATTAATTGTTGTCTAAGAATTAGTAATTTAATTAGATTTGGTGCATACAACAGATCAGGTAAATTTATCGAAGAGGTTATTACCAAGACATTGAGATGGTTGTTTTAGATTGAAGGTGTGTTACATTACATAAAAGGAGAATTAAAATGAGAAGATTTGTGAAGGAGACCACTTTCAAGTCTTAATCGGGAATAAGACGACTGATTTTCTTTTTCGTTTATTTTTTGGAATTAGGGTCTAGAAAAATGGACATGGGGTGCATTTCATAATTTTTAAAAGTTTGAGTGTTTCAACTTATACACTTAAGCCCCTTACACTTGTATTAAAATATACAAAAACCCCTCTCTCTTTCTCCTAAAATATGCATAAGTCCCCTTCTCTCTTTTCACTCTCTTCTCAATCTCTCCAGTCGATTTTTCTTCTCTCTAGAGCCCAGAAGCTCTCCAATCGTCGTGCTCAGGTATGTTAATTAATTTTGCATCAGTGGCGAAACATTTTAAGATCCATATTGCCTATTTAAAAGTATGGTTTGATTAAAAAAAAATCGATCTTAATAAAAAAACTAATGTTCATAAAATTCTGCTTTTTTTCAAAACCTTTGAAGTTTTGCCTGTTTTTTCGTCGAAATGTGTGTTATTTATACTTATTTTGCTTGTTTCGCTCTTTATTTTTGTGTTTTTGCTTTTTGTAGATTATGGTCTATTAATAGACTTTTGGTCGATTATTTTTATTCCCTATCTAAAAAACAAGCAATAAAAAGTCCCTAATTTATAAAGTCCCTATCTAAGGATGGTTCAAATACAACCGCCACGTCCCGGTTCAGGATGGTTCAGATACAGTTGAGAGTTGAGAGTGATGGTTCTTATATCGTGGTTCAACAACGTCTGTATTGTTTATTTATAGATCATATAAATGCCTAGGTGTAGAGAAAGAGAAGGAAAAATACTGCCCCGTTCTGGTGATATTGTTCAAACCCGTTCTACTGCGAATCGTAAGGATACAAAAAGAAGAGGTGAAGAAGTTTGAGATGGAAAAAGAGAAAGAAGTGCAGAAGCTGAGAGTGAGTCTTACTTAGACTCCATTGATGAGTGTAGTATTGATGGTGACGAAGGAGATAAAGTTAATAGTAGAATTGAGAGTGATGGTTATGTATCAGAGAAAGGAGGAGTTTGATCGAGAATGGAGGAGTTTGATCAAGAAAGATAATGGAGGAGTTTGATCAAGAAAAGAGACAATGGAGGAGTTTGTTCAATAAAAAATACAATGGAGGAGTTCGAACTTTGGGTCGGTTTTATATAGGGAAGGATGTATTGTTAAGGTTGTGAATTTAAGAATTTTTTATTTTATTACCGTTGTAAAGAAATCTGTGGTCCATCAGTCGAAATAAAGTCAGGTGTACTGGGTCAATTATAAGCCAAACCGGAAATAAACCACCTTAGTTTATAATAACTCACTGCTTAGGATAATTTTAGACCATTTTGATCGATGATAAACCAGAGAAATAAAGGCGACCGTTGGAATGAAAAGCATGTTGAATTCGCACTAGTCTATGGAAAAAATAATAAAACCCAAACCCCAACCCCAACCCCAAACCTCAAACCCCAAATTTCACAAATCTAAGGGATCATAGATAGGTATACCATAAACCGACTCTCGTCAACAATTATCATTTAAGCTCGACTTCACGCATGGTCAATAATTAGCCACATGTTATATATAGACGAAGGACAATATTTGTCTAAAAATCCATAAATAAATAAAATAAATAAAATTACATGCCACTATTTAAACATTATAATAACATTTTAATACATTAGATGAGAGTCTCCATCCATTGAACACAAGATCAAATGAGTTTTAGGACAAGTAATGGTACTTAAAAGGTCAATATTTGTTAAAAAAAGTCATAAATAAATAAATAAATAAATAAATAAAAAAGTATATTAAACATTATAATAAAACTTTAATACATCATAGGAGAGTCCCCATCCATTGAACACATGATCAAAATAGTTTTAGGACAAGTAATGGTACTTAAAAGGCCAATATTTGTCTAAAAAGTCAGAAATAAAATAAAATAAATAAAAAGACATGATACTATTTAAACATTATAACAACACTTTAATATATCATATGAGAGTCCCCATCCATTAGACACATGATCCAAAGAGTTTAAGCAAAAGTAATGGTTATCCTTAGAACAGGGTAGAGCTTTGAAAACAATAACTTGTTGTCAGACTAATTGGATAGTGGTGTTATGATTACCATTACTTATCCTAAAACTCTTTGATCATATGTTCAATGGATGAAGACTCTCATATGATGTATTAAAGTGTTATTATAATATTTAAATAGTGTCAAGTCTTTTTATTTATTTATGATTATTTAGACAAATATTGGCCTTTTAAGTATCATTACTTGTCCTACATTTTTTTGATAATGTGTTCAATGGATGGGGACTCTCATATGATTTATTAAAGTGTTATTATAATGTTTAAATAGTGGTATTTCCTCCTTTTATTTTATTTTATTAATTTACGGCTTTTTTAGGCAAATATTGGCCTTTTAAGTATCATTACTTGTCCTAAAACTCTTTTGATCATGTGTTCAATGAACGAGGACTCTCATATGATGTATTAAAGTATTATTATAATGTTTAAATAGAGGCATATCCTTTTATTTTATTTTATTTATTTATAGCCTTTTTAGATAAATATTGGTCTTTTAAATATCATTATTTGTCCTAAAACTCTTTTGATCACGTGTTAAATGGATGGGGACTCTCATACTCCCTCTGTTTCAATTTATGTGAATCTATTTCCTTATTAGTCTGTGCCAAAAAAGAATGACCTCTTTCTATAATTGAAAACAATTTAACTTTATAAAATGATTTATAGTCACACAAACCATATGTGACTCATTTAACACCACAAGTTTAAAAGTCTTCTCCTCTTTTTTAAACTCCGTGCCCAGTCAAAATAGATTCACATAAATTGAAACGGAGGGAGTATGATTTATTAAAGTGTTATTATAATGTTTAAATAGTGGTATGTCCTTTTTTATTTTATTTTATTTTATTTTATTTATTTATGGCTCCTTTTAGACAAATATTAGACTTTTAAGTGCCATTACTTGTCTTAAAGCTCTTTTGATCGCGTGTTTAATGGATGGGGACTCTCATATGATGTATTAAAGTCTTTATTATAATGTTTAAATAGTGGTATGCCCCTTTTTTATTTATTTATGCTATTTAGACAAATATTGGCCTTTTAAGTACCATTACCTGTCCTAAAACTCTTTCAATCACGTGTTCAATGAATGAGGACTCTCATATGGTATATTAAAGTGTTATTATAATGTTTAAATAGTGGCATGTCCTTTTATTTATTTTATTTTATTTACTTATGTTTAAATAGACAAATATTGTCCTTAGTCTATACATAACATGTGGAATATTATTCACCATGCGTGAACTCGAGCCTAAATGATAACTGTTAGCTATTGACGATGGTCAGTTTATGGTATGCCTATCCACGATCCCTTATATTTGTGCAATTTGGGGTTTGGGGTTTTATTTTTTTATTTTTTATTTTTTTGTCCGTACACTCTTCGTCATCATTATCAGAATCATCCTGTCACCTTGCTCATAGAAATCCAATTCCAACATTTTGAGGTCTCCTCCCATTCACCCATGTAATCACCACCTACTATAATATATTCTGCAATCGAAGCCATAATAAATCTATAGTAGACTACGACTATTATCTATGACTGTAATCGACGCCATAATAAATCTATAATAGACTACGGCTATGGTCTATGACTACAATCGACGCCATACTAAGTCGTTGGGGACTGATTTTTAGATAAAAAGCCGGAACTTTCGTCGAAATTTTCGCCAGAAACGGGATCTGAAAAGTGGATAAATCGGGAGCATTTGGAGGGAAATATTTTTATTTTTTATTTTTTATTTTTTGTGGGTAATTAAAATGTTGGGGGTTGGGGCCAAAGTGTAGTTTTTAAAACTTTGGGATTAGAACTCGACACAAAACTGTATGATATGTTGATTTCATAAATGTTGGTTGTTCCACCAATTTTTTGAAACTTATCGCCTTTTGGCAAAACAAGTTTTTTTTCGGTCAAAAGTTAAAATGTTATTTCAACCAACAACAAGTATTTACACAGCTTGCTCATTGGACTCTAGAGTAAGGACTCTCAAAAACATACTCTGGGTTCCTATACACAGTCCCATATGTTACTTCACCAATTGTGATTGAACAAGGTTCCTCCGTGTGTACATCATTTTCTAACATGGAAAGCTATTTAAGGACGTTAATGCTCTTTTTCATTTACAATTCCGTCCTATTGTATGAAGCATCAATACTATTTCTCTAACTTGCTCTTCCTTAGGTCTCTTTTTGTTGTTGAAATCTCCTTATGTTTCTCTCTATCCATGTGTGATAAACTGTAGCCGAGAATGTGATACCAAGAGCAGTGTATAGTGGATTTCTTCTTGTTGTTCTCTGGGCCATCCATGCTACCTCATCTTCCCAAGAGCCAATTGGTCTGTTTAATCCCATCCGAGAGAGTAGAATCTTCCATATGAATTGAGAGTGGGAGCATTGGAAGAAGAGATGGTCTATAGTTTCTACTGCATCTGTTTCGCATAGTACACACTCCTTTGCGTACTTGGATTCCCCATTTTTATAGTCGATCCACTGTTTCCAATCTCCTTTGAATAGCTAGCAACAAAATGAACTGATGTTTTGGCACTAGTCCCTTCAACAACACCAATTGTTTCCATGGAACTTTAGGCCAGGTAGGTTGCATTATTCTATAAGCTTTACTTATGCTGAATTTCCCACCAGACACAAAGGAATTAAGCTCATCTATTCCATTGTCCAGTACTTCTCTCATATAAAAAATTTTCCTCATCACCCAACTTGCTTGTTTGGGTGTGATCATATTTTGCAACTCCTACCCCTTAATGTATATGTTGTGTATCCACATTACCTATAGTCTATCCTTCTTCTTAGTTAAGGCCCATAGCAGCTTGACAATGGCTGATTTATTCCAGATGGTTGAATCAATAATATCTAGGCCTCCTGATGATTTTGTCGGACATAAATTTTCCCAGGCCACAGCTGCTCTTTTGCTGTTTTCATTGGATCCTTGCCAAAGAAAGCTTATGCATATTCTTTGTGACTTGCTGATGTACTTTCTGAGGCAATAAAAGCACTTGTGCCCAATAGATTTGTATTTCAAATAGTACACTTTTGATAAGCTGCAGTCTACGTAGTATGATAAGAATCTGGTTGCCTAACATTTGATTCTTGCCACAATTTTTTCAATTAGTGGCATACATTGAGCAACACTTAACTTTTTTGAGGATAATGGAACTCCAAGATATTTAAGGGGAGAGATCCAGCAACAAAGTGTAGTTCTTGTAGTATTTGTTCTCTAATCAGATGTTACCCCTGCCATGTAAATAGAGCTTTTTTTCCATATTGGCTTTTAGGCCAGATACTTCTGAGAACTAAGTGAAGGCTTGCATCGGGAGTATTATGGAACCTCTGTCTGCCCTACAACATAACAATAGATCATCAGCAAAACAAACAGGTGTTATATTAAGCTTGGCACTTCTTGGTTGGAAGTTGAAATCTGAATTTAGCCTTAGTTGTTTCAGAGATCTGCTCAAATATTCCATCACCGGTACAAATAAGTAGGGTGACATGGGGTTACCCCGTCTTAGGCCCTTCTTTGCTTGAAACTATAGTGTAATCCCCCCATTGACTAATAATGAGTACTTAACAATTGTTACACACTCCATTATCAGTTTCACAAATCTAGTGGGTACTCCAAATCCCAATAGCAACATCCTGAGAAAACTCCATTCAACTGACTCATATGCCTTGGCAAAATAAATTTTCAAAGTGGCCTTTTGGCCAACTGTCCAAAATAAGATTGGTTATATATTTGATAAATTATTCTTGATGTATCATTAAGCATTAATTGGTAATATAATATTTAAGAAATTAAAGTGGCGTTTGCTTCAAAACAAGAAATAGAATTTAAAGTTGTAGAATACGTACCCTGATGGGAATAACAATTGTAAGCAAAATTGATCAGATTATGTTTGAAATTTGAATATTTTAGGCATTTGACAGCTTATATACGTTCGGTTTTCGGATGCTTATAATATATTTCCTCCGTTTATTTTTATTTTTTCACTATTTCAAAAATAGATTTTCACTTTTACTTATCTTCTTTCGCATATCAAGAGAAAATAATTCATTTTTCCTATTTTGCCCTTAGCATTAATTACTCATTTCAAATCATTTTTTAATTCTAATACAATTATACATCAATTAATATGGGTATCATGGTAAAATATGCACTTCATTTATTATTTCTTAAGGGTATCTTAAAGTCCACAGTGGACAAGTAAAAGTGAACGGAGGGAGTAATTATAGGAGCTAGCTTAGATTTTTCCAGAAATTTGGACCTGTTCTTTTTTCTAATAAGAAAGTCCTGTTCTCGGAATTAAAAAAGAAAAAAAAAATCAATAGGTATATTAAACAGCTTGAATTTATAATTAATTCAGCATTTTGGCAGCTAAACACATAAAGAGGACTGTATTGTCATAATCTCATTTATTGACCAATTCTGAAATAAAAAATAAAGAATTTTGTAGAAGAGCTATTTAAGAACGAAACTTCCTATCTATTAAAATCAAAATATTTATGTCTTGGTAAATGAAAGCAACTTGCTGTACAGATATCTATGTCTTGTGATTTACGCTTTGCTTCAATGCTTACGTGAAATACAAAGGGAAGAAAATTCTCATGTTACTTCCTCCGTTTAATTTTACTTGTCTATTATATTAAAAATAAATTTTCATTTTTATTTGTATACTTTAGATATGCTTCTCCTTGAGCCCTCTTTATCGAAAATAACATTTCTACCAGAGGCGGATCCAAGATTTGAAGCTCTTGTGGTTTAAAACGATAGTTGTCCGTTGTTACTAGGTTCTCCCTCAAATTTCTTATATATTTGAAGGGTTTCGGATTATAAATACAGGTTCGGATAAAAGTTGTGGGTTTCCGCGAACCCACACTCAATGGTGTGGATCCGCCGCTGATCTCTACCTCTCAAGCTAGCGGTAAGATCTGCGTACTACTCTTCCCAGACCCCAGTACTTGTGAGATTACACTGGATATGTTGTTGTATTTGTCTACTTTAGCATATCAAATAAAAGGCAATTTTTTTTTTTGTTTTACTTTTAAATATTGACTACTACTTCCACAAATTAGTTCTCAAGATATTTTGAAATGCTCATAGTTATGAGAATTATAGTAAAATATACATTTTAAAAAAAAAAAGAAATAGCAATGTCCATTGTGGACAATTAAAAGTAAACGATGAGAGTAGTAATTACGCAACCAAACTAGTTGAAGAAAGAAAAATCATTTTGTAGATTCATTGTACTCTTTTTACAAGTTGCAAATTATATTCTTGAGCTTACTTTTCGTCCTCTTTTCTCCAATATCGTATAATGTATGATGGAAAAAGTAAATCGGAAAAGGTGAAAACTTAGTAAATCGGAAAAGGTGAAAACTTGTATGGTTTAATTGGTTTTGTGGCTAATTACAACATTTTTAGTGAGATCTTTGTAAGGTCAATGTTTTCCTATTCAAATTGTAAGGAGTTATACGGGCGGATCTCTCTGTAACATATATTGTTTATAACAGTCACGTTTTCTTCGGAGCCTATTTTTTACGTTATATTTAATCTCTATAATAATATTTTACGTACAATAACGACATTCGTCATTAAAGCAATACATTCTTTGCAAAATTACCCTCTATAATAGCCTTACTCAAATATTAATTGATTTTAATTTACTATTTCCACTTTTGTTGCTAGACATTTATTTTCATAATAAAGAAAGCACTAGCTTGTTTGGCCAAACTTCTAAAATTAGTTTATTTTAAGAAGTGCTTTTTAAAAAAATACTTTTGGTGAGAAGTAGTTTGTGTTTGGTTAATCATATAAAAAACACTTTTGAGTAGTAATTAGTTTTTGGTCAAGCTTTTAGAAAGTGATTCTATAAGTGTATTTTCTTGAAAGTGTTTTTTTAAAAAGTACTTTTAGAGAAAAACTACCTTTTGTAGCTTCTGAAAAACAGTTTATGTTACTCTACAAAAGCACTTATTTTCTCTCAAAACTTGGCCAAACAACTCGAAATTTTAAAATAAGCACTTTTTGAGAAAAATAAACGCTATTGATCTCTCAAAAGCTTGGCCAAACAGACTATAATACTTTGTTGTCATAAAGTTATATATAGAATAGAATATCTAATTGTCTATTGATAGGTCTAATATTTCAAAAAATGTATACATTACCCCATTTTTGAGAAAGAATGTTAAATCAGTACATACTCCAATGAAAAAACTCATTTAACATATTTTTATTCCATTGTACAAAAAAATTTCTTCTTGTAAGGGTCAAAATTTATTAATGGTGTATTAATTTTTTTAAATGTTATTACTAAAATATGAATATCTTTTGAGATCTTAAATTTAAATAATTTCATTATTTTATAACATTAAAAAATTCTGAATAACTTTTGTCTCTAATAATTGAATAAGATTATATCATATGATGCTATAGGTGCATAATCCATCTCTATAAAGCCAAAAAATATCGAAACGAATAAGGCTGTTATAGAGAGGTATTAATGTATATTGAACCATTTCTTACATGGATCTCACTAATAGAAAAGTGCTAAACCCCATAAACCCTCAAAGATTAAAAATAAAATAAAAATTAGATAGCTTCATTAAAGGTTTTTTTCCCCCTTCCTCAGGAGCTCCTCTTGTTGCTTCCTTGGTGTTCAAACTCACAACTTTGACGATTGGAAATGGAGATGCTTACCATTTGAGCAACTCCCTCGTGTCGCCTTGAAGTTTACGACATCATGTATCAGAATTTTAAAATGTTTTAACTTGAAATGTGGTTACAAGATTCTCATTAATCAAGAAAAGCTATACTAGGAATGGCTATAGCCTATATTTATATATTGTATAAGGAATGGTACGTTATACGTAGTCTAGTTGCTACTACACTAGAAAGTGGAGATACAGCGAATTTACTTCCTGGCAATTAATTGAGTGCAGTGCTCTATTCCACAAAGATCCTCTACTTTTCTATTTCCCATCTCCACCGTTGATGTACGCTCTCTCCCAAGTTAGATTCCCTCTCAACTATTTTCTCTGGTTCAAAGTAAGTGTTCATTTAGCCTGTTACATATTCTTTAAAAAAATGCTAAATCCTAGACAAAAATAAATATTTAATTAATAAGATTTTTTCTTATTTATTATCTTAAGTAAATAGAGATAAATTTGAAAAAATAAAGCTAGTGCCTTTTTGATTATGTAAAATAGACACTTATTTTGAATAAAAATTAAAAAATTAAATGGATACTTATTTTGAACCGGAGGAAGTACTTATTAAAGAATAGTTTGTGGTTTGAAAAAAGACGAGTAAATTGTGATGGAGGAGACATTAGATGTACATTCACTCTCTTTATTAAGACCTCTCTGTATAGTTCTTTTCCTACTTATTCTAAAATATATTTTTAAGAAATAACCTGTGGGCCCTATAATATTTATTGGAGACCAATTACGAATAATTAAAGCTTTTTGGAGAATTTAAGCAAATTTGTGGAGCATTTTGAGAATATTACATTTTGTGAGTGCGAGTTTCAAATTCCTCAATTGCAAATTCTTAAGTTCGTGAATTTTTCAGAATTTCAGAGTGCCGATCATTCGCAAAATTAGGTGCAACAAAACAAGCTTAGTCACAGTATATCTTTATTTTTTTCATCCTTTTTCTGTTTTTCCAGTTCTATTCTCCGTAATTAATGCCATGACTTTCTAGTAAACTTCATAATATTCCCTCCGTTCACTTTTACTTGTACACTTTTGACTTTACATGCTCCTTAAGAATTAATAAATGAAGTATGTATTTTACTATAATACCCATATTAATAGGTGTATAGTCTTATTGAACTTGGAGAATGATTTGGAAATGAGTAATTAATGTTAAAGGTAAAACAAGAAAAAAAAAGTTTGTCTTTCTTTGATATGTTAAAGTGGACAAGTAAAAGTGAAAATTTATTTTAGTATGGTGAACAAGTAAAAGTGAACGGACGGAATACTATTTATAATTTCATAATTTGTTATGCTGCTTAGGATCAAGTTAAATCGCAAGTAGCTGAAAGGATGGTTTGGGTGGCCTTAATTGGGGCGGAGAGGGCGCGGTAATAGGATTGTGCTTGGTGACTGTTGATGTATGGAATAAGAAGCTCAAAAGGTCACTCAACTATGAGGAATTATTTAGCAAAGTCATTAACTTTATTTTGTATCAATAAAACCACCCAACTTAGGACTTTTCCCTTATAACATCATTCAACCATATTTTACACCCAACCGACCACGTAAAGAAGACCCATATCTTACACCCAACCCACCCACATAAATAAGAGGAAAAGTCCAGATGTGATAAGATTCAACCTAAGGAAAATCTAAGAAGTAAACAAAAATAAAGAAAAACAAAAGATAGATGAAGAATTGGAGATTAAGGGGAATAGAGGATAGATACTTGACCTAATTAGTAATGAATCCTATAGGCAAATCTAAGTATATTAAACTTAAACCCTCCTATTGTGAATTCAACTAAAAGAACCAAAGTAATTTGAATCAGAGAAGACTCAATTGGAAACCAAACGAGCAATCTAGATGAATTCAATGGATAAGCAAATTCACTTTGCAACAATAAAATCACACTTAGTATAGTAACCTAACAATCTATCTATTAACTAAAATCTCTCAATATTTGAGTTCACACAATATCAAAGCTAAGTCTTCCAAATGGATGAAAAAACTATCTATACTAATGCCTATTACACCAAAAGGCCCTAAAGTGGCTCTTTTGCAAAAATACCCACATGGGTCTTCAATTGCATCCAAAGCCCTATAACTTGCAATTATGACCTCTAATTGCCATTCTAACCCCATAACTTGCAAGTATGACCTCCAATTGCAATCTTAGCCCCATAGTTGCACTTTTAGCCATTTTGCGGTTCTAGCCACTTTGCAACTCTTCCAATGCCGACTCCCAAACATTGTAAATCCGCGAAGTCTTCTCTCCAATCTCCTCCAAGGCATCCTTTTTCTTGAAGTTCTCTTGCTTGACTTCTTGTGAAAGGCCTTGTGCTTGTTGGGTTCGTATCATCATAGATTGTTAGGTTACTACACTAAGTGTGATTTCATTGTGCAAAGTGAATTTGCTTATCCATTGAATTCATCTAGATTGCTCATTTGTGGTTTCCAATTGAGTCTTCTACTTGATTCAAATTACTTTGGTTCTTTTGGTTGAATTCACATAGTGAGGTTTAAGTTTAATATACTTAAATTTGCCTATAGGATTCATTACTAATCGGGGTCAAGTATCTATCCTCTATTCTCCGTAATCTCCAATTCTTCATCTATCT
>NC_081345.1:8251302-8266690 GCF_029784015.1 Lycium ferocissimum | reverse complement strand
CTTACACTATCAATATTGACCCTTTTTTGTGTTTTAAAAATTTTGTATTGATGCCCCGGCCCAAAACAATAGAAGGAAAAAAAAAACTAATATACTTTATTTTAAACGATAAACCAGGAAAAAACCAAAATTAAACCCTTGAATCAAAAAATATCTTATTGGTTGGTTAGGGGTTGAGATTTAAAAACCCGATACCCCGATAAGCCGAATCGTTAAGCACGATTATCCAATGGGAACACGAATGGAAACCCAAATCGCCTCCCTTTCCCAGGGCTTGATGACGTTTTGGATGGCTTTGTGGCTCGGAAATGTGTTTTCAAAGATTGATCTTAAAAGTTTTTATCACCAAATCCGAATAATCCCGGTGATGAGGGGCGGCCTTAAAACCCAAATTTTTTAGCCTCATGAGTGGCTTGTCTCCATTCGGAAACGATGCCCCTGGCATTTAGGGTTGATAAAACATGTTTTGAAACACTTTATCCAAGTTTGTGGTTGTTTATTTTGATGACTCCTTGTGTATGGAAAATAAAATTTGAGGAGTATGTAGGCCTTTTAGGCAAGTATTTGATGTTTTTCATGGGGGTTGTTTGCTAATATCAAGAAATGTGTTTTTTGTGTTGATAAAGTAGTTTCTTGGGTTTTGTGGTGAGTGCAAATGGTGTGGAGGTTGACGAAGAAAAGGTGGAGTCTATTAGAATTTGGGCCAACTCTAAAAATCCCAAAAAATGTGAGGATTTTTCCCATGGGTTGGCAAGTTTCTATAAAAGGGTTTTGAAAAGGGGGTTTGGGTACAATTGCCTTTTTCCCTTTGGGCCGAATTTTTCGAAAGATGCCCCCTTTTGTTTGGGGAGATGAGCGAAAGGTTTTTAAAGGGTTGAAATCCATTTGAGTTCGCCTTGTTGCAATTTCCGTTTTTGAGAAAACTTTTAAAGTTGAGATAGCTTAGGGTTGGCATAGGTGGGAAAGTGCGAAGGCAAGCCTTTGGGCCCTTTTTTAAATTAAAAGCAAAAAGGGCGTCATTGAACTACTCTGCTTATGACGGGAGTTGTATGCCTTTTGGGGGGTATTGCCCCTTTGGCAACATTATTTGTGGCAAAAAGGAATTTGGATTCGTTCGGATTTGAATCCTTGAAAATTTGAAGACCAATCTAAACTCAACAAGAGCATGCGAAATGGGTGGAACTTATTGAAGTTTTCCCGTATGTAATCCATTACAAGAAAGGTAAAAAAACATGGTCGGGATCTTATCTAGAAGGTATGTCTTTTTAAACCCTTTATGACCCAGAATGATGGGTTTTGAAAGCCTTAAGGGATTTTATTTTTTAAGACCCGGGGTTTTAAAGGTTTTGGAGGAGTTGACCCAAGGGGGGGGGTTTATGGGTTTCCCAAGTGGTTGATGGGTCCTTTAAGGATTTTTAAGAGTTTGTGTCCCCGATGACTCTGGAAGAGGTTGTTCGTCGGAAGCCCCTAGTGGTGGAATGATGGGCTTTTAGAAAGAAAACGATATTTTGGGTGAGCAATTCTTTTGGGCCCCAAGATGCGACTGATGTTGAAAAGCTATGTGATCAATTTTGGAATGCGAACCCAAGCCAAAAATCGGGCACGGGGTATGTAAAACCCCATTTTCCTCCCTTTTATTGGCCCTTGGATAAAACATTTTGGATTTTGTGTTGGGTTTCCAAAAACCCAAAAAGGGGGTCATGATGGCATTTTTGTGGTGGTAAATGGGTTAAAAAAATTCTCTTTTATACCATGCCATAAATGTGATGATGCTCTTGTGGCATCCTTTATTTGTGAATTTGTTTCTTAAGTTGCATTGATTTCCCCCGCTATTGATGATAGGGTTTTAAAATTTTTGGTTTTTGGAAAAGAGTCTTTGGGAGTTGGCCCACTTATTTTCCCTCCACTTCTTGCCCCCCTCAAACGGATGGAACCCCAAGTAGTGAAAAAATTTTTAAGGGGAGTATGCTTAGATGTATGATTAGAGGGAAAACCCTTGGGGGGGCCGTTTATCTTTGAAAGTTTGCTTCAATGGTCCCCCCTTCCTCAAATTGGGCGGGGACCCAAAAGGTATGTTATGCTTTAATCCTTTAAAACCCTTTAACCCTTGTTTTGGCTAGTATTTTTTTCGGTTTAGATCAAAAGAAAAGGGGGGCCCGGAAATGATGAAAATCCATGCCAAGGAAAAGGGGAGAGCTTGACAAGGTCGACCGAAAGGGAGCCAAAAGACAAAATCATGGGAGAAGAAAGGTGGACTTCCCCCCCGATGGGGTTGGGTTTGGGTTGCTTTCGAAAAAAAAAGGTTCCCGAAGAAAAGGGGGGTTTAGCCCCCAGGGGGGATGGGCCATTAAAGTGCTTGAAAAGATCCCAAAGACAATGCCTACAAGATCGACTTGCCAAGTGAGTATAATGTTGTAAAGTTTTCAATGTGAGTGATTTTCCTCTTGTGTTGTAGGTATGCCCTTGGGTTTGAGGACGAATTTTTCCCAAAGGGAAGGATGATACGAACCAATGACACAAGGCCTTTCACGGAGAAGTCAAGCAAGAGAACTTAAGTTGCAAGCCTTGTTCGTAAGGATGCACTTGGAGGAGATTAGAGAGAAGACTTTGCGGATTTACAACGTTGGGAGTTGGCATTGGAAGAGTTGCAAAGTGGCTAGAAGCGCAAAATGGCTAAAAGTGCAACTATGGGGCAGTTGTGCGAAGTGAGGTCATACTTGCAAAGTTATGGGGTTAGAATGGCAATTGGAGGTCATAATTGCAAGTTATGGGGCTTTGGATGCAATTGAAGACCCGTAGCTGGGTATTTTTAAAAAGAGCCACTTTAGTGCCTTTTCGTGTAATAGGCATTAGTATAAATAGTTCTTTTCATCCATTTGGAAGACTTAGCTTTGATATTATGTGAACTCAAATATTGAGAGATTTTAGTTAATAGATAGATTGTTAGGTTACTACACTAAGTGTGATTTCATTGTTGCAAAGTGAATTTGCTTATCCATTGAATTCATCTAGATTGCTCGTTTGTGGTTTACAATTGAGTCTACTTCGATTCAAATTACTTTTCTTTTGGTTGAATTCACAATAGGAGGGTTTAAGTTTAATATACTTAGATTTGCCTATAGGATTCATTACTATTTGGGTCAAGTATCCTCTATTCTCTTAATCTCCAATTCTTCATCTATCTTTTGTTTTTCTTTATTTTTGTTTACTTCTTAGAATTTCCTTAGGTTGAATCTTATCAAGATGTCCCTATTGATTATTTGTAACACCCAAAGTTATCTCCTTTGTAACTCCCCCAAAGCTTCAATTTTTATGATCATATTGATTAGTCGAAACAGTACTCAAAATTACCTCCCTTTTAACTCTAAAGGTTCAATCTTTGTGCCTTGAAAATAAATAAAGAGGCCAAAATACAGATGACCATGACCCTATTGATCATTTGAAACACCCAAAATTATCTCTTTCTCAGCTAATCAAAGGTTCAAGTTTTAGGTATAAAAACATCACCAAACCTCGTAAACATCTTCAAGATTCACTAAAAATAACACACATCCGCATTGCTAGCTTGAAAAATCCAATGAATGACATATATAAAATCTTTGTTCTTAACTTTGGCCACCTATTACAAAGAACCCCATAAAACAAAATAGTGAAATATAATAACCAAATGTTTAAAGAAAGAGTTTTTTCTAAAATCACAAGAAACCCGCAAAAATTTTTTGTCCAAAAAAGGAAAAACTTTCCCTCAAATCAGTAACATGTATACCTGAATAGAGTTGGGTGTGAGATATGGATCTTCTTTAATTTTTCGGGTCCATGTCTCTATGACATGTTGGCACCGACATGTGTAAGTTTTGATGATTGACAAAGTAAATGAACAAGGCGCATGAACCAGGTTGATGCACATGTTCTATCTCAGAGACAGATGCAAGACAATGTGAATGAACCAGACATAGATGCAAGATAAGGATGAATGAACCAGGTCTATGGACATGTTCCATCTCAGACACAGATGCAAGTTAAAGTTGAATAAACCAGGTGCTTGAACCAGGTCCAAGAACATGTTCCATCTCAAGTCCTGAGCGAGTAGGATTTGTATTTTATGGTAAGGACTTGACGAACAAGTTACAAGATTTCTTGCCATAATTATCAAGATACACTACAAACTCTCAAAAGGATACTGAAGCTGCATGAATGCAAGAAACCTAAGTCAACTCAAACCATAACTCTCATCATGGGCCTCATCACGTAGGGTTTGTGTTTGCCGACTTACCGCACACCTACAACTATGTATATCCAAGTCCTTTCATGAAGAACTTAATGCACTCATATAGAAGAGAAAAAATTGAGTGAACACTGTCAATGCAAGTAATTGAAAGTTTTGATTATTGAAGTGCGGCTTGATACAAGGAAGAAGATTGAAGAACCTATTTCATAGAGTTATGTTTTACAATCTTCAATTCTAGAATCTTGTATTAGGATTGTTTATCTAGTTGCACCTTTATTAGCTTTCATAGAAGGAATAGTCACATGTACAAACGATTGTTAAATTTAGCTTCAAGTTGAGGGAAACTTGAAGTGAGCTCATTAGTTTAGGGAGATTAGTGAGATAGGAATTAGAGTTTAGTTCCGAGGTTACAGAGTTTGTAACTTGAATTTACAAAGGCTCACAATTTTAGTGGAGTTTGGAAAAAATCCTACAGAGGTGCAGGTCGTGGTTTTTTCACCCTTTGTGAGCCGGGTGATTTCCACGTAAAAATTACTGTGTCATTACTTTTTTGTTCTTTACTATTCCGCAAATGCTAGTTTGGAACAGGTAGACCAATGTGGTCTATGCTATTGGCGAAATTCATGTATCACTTAGGATAGATATCAGTTCGTGCAATATATCAATTAGTATCAGAGCGGGTTTTCTTCAAAGGCTAACACCTTAAGAGAAGATAATGATGAATGATGCACCACTTGCAAGCTGAAGATTATGAGCTATGGGACAGAGTCATTGAGGGACCAAAATACCCCAAGAAGAAGGGTGATGATGGAACTAATGTGAAAAAGGAGAAAATCGAGTGTGATGAGAATGACTACAACATACTTGGAAAGAATATTAAAGCAAAAAAGGTCCTCATATGTGGTTTTGGACCAGAATAGTAGAACTGAATCTCTGGCTATACAATGGCCAAGCAAATCTGGGATGCGTTGAAGAATGCTCACGAAGGAACCAGTCAAGTAAGGAAGTTTAGGAAGGCCATGTTTGCTACTGATTTTGAAAACTTCAAAATGAAGCTTAGAGAAATAGTTGCTGAAATGTTCACAAGGTATACTTCCATTGTGATGAGTTGACCTCACTCGGGAAGACGATCACCACTGAGGACTCAGTGGACAAAATCTTGTGGACCTTGCCAAAATCCTTCAAAATGAAGGTCACCGCCATAAGGGAAGCCAAGGACATAGAGGTTATGTCTCTAGATAAACTAGTAAAAATCAAAAGACCTATGAGATGGACATGGAGAAGTCGAAAAATGAGGAAAAAAATACTCGAAAGTCTCTGGCACTTAAGGCTATAGGAAACAATGATGAAGACGAGATGAACTTAATCACCAGAAACTTTAAGAAGTTTCTTAAGAAGGAGAAACAATATGGTAATCAAAACACCTCTGAGAAGGGAAGGAGTTTTGACAAACCACAGGTTGGCAGATGCTTCAAATGTGAGAAAACTGATCATATGATCAAGGATTGTCCACAATGGAAAGTTGAATGGAAAAAGGAAAGAGCATAGAAAGAAAAGAAGAAGGAACGGGTCCATGGGAAGAAGAACAAAGAAAATTCAAAAGCTATGGTGGCGGCCTGGGGTTCTGATAATGATTCTTTCAAAGAAGCTGATCACTCAACATTTGTGGCTATTGAAGAACCAGACTCAGAATCTGAGGAGGACACCAAGGTAAATGTTCATGACTTAAAAGACAAGTAGGATTTCTCTAAGAAGAAACTCATGTCCTTGATGAACACCTTCATTGACAAATATCAGGACATGAGCACAAAAAGAGTTGAGTCACTTAGTGCCCATGCTTTCTTGAAAAATGAACTCATAGAGGTTGAAACTAGCAAAGATAAGGTTGAAAATGAAAACTGCTGTTTGAAAGAATAGGTTACTCAACTTGGTTCATTTGTCTTGGATCTCTAATCTAGAGTTATAAAGCTGACTATTAAGACTGGAAGTGTTGAGACCAAAAATAAATAGCTCAAGGCTGAAACTGAACTGAAAAGAGTAAAAAGTGAATTGCACTTTAACAGAGAAAGGTCTAGAGAAATCAAGTCAAGATTAAGTAAAGCAAAAATTGATCTAGAAAGAGAAAATCGGCGACTCAATCCTTTCAACTGCTTTCTAACCTCACCGGTAAAACACATAGTGTAATCACTGGATTAAGGTATGATAGAACTCCAAAGGGAGAACCTGTGGAAGAAAATTGGTTCACACTCTATGGTAAGATTGGTCATTATAAAGTCAGGTGCCCAGTGAACATAAAGCATATGGAAAGAAATCTGGAAATTGCAAGAAGAAACACCAAGCCAGTAAGCAGAGGTGGAATAGGCACAGAGAACATGTCTCTTGATGGATTTCCAGAATGGACAAAAAGGGAATTGATTCATCCCATTGTTCAAGGAAAAGGACCCGAGATGGTTTGAGTTCCTAAAACTAATCTTTGACTATTTTGCAGGTAAGAGTGGAAGAAGGGAGCAAGCAAAACTGATACATATATAGTGCTTGATCTAGGCATAAAACTGAAGATAAACAAAGAATATGTTCACTCTTAGTACTGTGGGCGAGGAATACGATATCCGTTATGCAAGAAAAGAATCCGGATAGAAAGCATGCGTACGACGTTGTGGAGGAAATATATGGTAGACCTGACTCATCTAATGAAGCCTTACAAGATGAAGATTGAACTATGACTACTCAGGTGGAGCGCATTAATAAGACCTCGAAAGAAATTAAAATAAAAGTTAGAAACGTCAAGGCCGATAAGTACCTCTATGATCACAGAATAATTGTTTAAATAAAAGAACACACCAATCAATATCATCCTACCCGCCCGTGCATTCACTTGTATGTCCTGTACCATGATTGATAGTTATCTCATAAAAATTAATGAATATTGGATGTCATAATAACATACCTGGATATGGAGATTATTGATAGTTCATCAAAGAATGATATGTACACCATCCTTGTGTTTTTAAATAAATATGTAGACAACGAAAAATTACATCCTCTATCCTGTCATCAGGTCAAATTTAAAAAGGGGAAAAAGGGAAGGATATGCGTAACTGTCATTATCCTTAAAGTACTTCTCAATAATGATTTTCTTTTGAAAACAAGCAAATATCAAGTTAATCACTTCCCAAGACTTATACGACTAAAACCTGCGTGCGTTAAATACATCAACATCCATTCACCCGTTCCTTTTTCTATCTTATCTACTTAAAACCTACTGAACACTTCTCTTTCAATCTTCTATCTCTAGTAATATTGTATAACCTAGTTCATTTCCCTTGTTTCAAAATTCTCAACACTCACACTCTACACTTAAAATGGAACATCAAGCATCTACCTCCACTGCTCCTCAAGAATCACAAACCACGTCTCCACGTGCCTTAAACCCTACCACTCCCACAATATCTAATCCAACCATTACTAAACCTTTAACACAAAAGTACTCACCAGTATTGTACTCACTGCTAACCCTCAAATTCAAACCCTAAGGAGAATCAAAGCCAAACCTAGCCGCACAAATGAACCCATCCGCTCTGATGACTCTTAATATGACCAGTGCTTAATATCCTTCACTAACCATACTGATGTTCCAAAGACGCCTGGTGATCTATTTAAAGGTCAGGGAGAAGAGACTAAAAGCCTGGCTTGCAAAATGTCGGACTTAAAAGGAGTGTACTATACAGGCCCTGTTGAACAGGTATCTCCAATTATTGTTCCGAAAGTTATTGTAGTAGGTGAGATAGGGGTAGCTCATGTAGCGAGGTCATTGATGACTTAGTGGCTGAATCAGATAAAATTGATTAAGATATTGGTGGCACACATAGCAAGGCATGGGAAACCCCACCGACGAAAGCGGTTCACATCTTTGACGATGGCAGAGGATAGGTAAGTTTGTTGGTAAGTGGTGATATATGTCGAATTAGTGAAAAAATCATTGGGTCGTAAAATCTATGAAGCGGGGCCGCGTGCTAGTAAGCACAAAGTGAGATTCATGAAAAAGAAACAGAGGATATTCAGGATCCTGAAACCTTAGGGGGTGTGCAGGAAGGAATACCCAATGATGATATCCATGTGCCCATGGAACATGTTGAGGAACCTGTTTCAATAATGGATGGAGATTCTCCAACTGAACAAGTCTCTCAACCCACTTTAGGTGAGAATGTTGCTCCTAAAGATGATGATTTGCTCATTACTGAGCTTGTTGTGAAGAAAGTTAGGCCCAGGATAAGAAAGGCATTTGGCAAGACAGTCTAAAGCCTAATAATGAAGTAGCTGAGGAAGAAGGCTCTCCAATAGTGCTCAGACTCCTCACACCAGGGGACAAATGAGAAAGATTGAGGAAGAGCTGAAAAAGGCAATGTGTAACGACCCATTTAGTTGTTTAGATTTTACCCCTGCTGACCTTTCTCCTAGATCTGTTAGAGTGTTTGAGACTCGCAGGGTGGGTGGCACGATTCTCGAGGTGATTGGGCGAGTCTTTATTGATTTTGAGGAATTTAGAAGTTTTAAGTTGAATAAGTGAAAAAATGTTGACCAATAGTTGACTTCTGAGTAAAGGGACCTTTAAGTGATTTTCGTCAGTTCCATAGGGTCCGGAGGGTCGATTATAACTTGGTAGGATGAGTGGGTCGGTTCTCGAGGCACTCGGGGGGTATTTTGGTCCTTTGGTTGGAAACTTGATTTTTGGGGTTTGGGGGTTGACCGGGTCGCATGACCTCCGTTGGGAATTCTAAGGGCATGAGTGAGTTCGTAGCGTGTTTTTACATTGGTATGCATATTTGGGTTGTGTCCGGAGGTCTCGGATGAGTGTCAGGTTTTAGGTTGAATTTGGTGAAAAATTAGATTTTTGCTGGTTTCTGGTGTGCCGCTTTTGTGGTGTTTTGGTCACATCTACGAGCCTGCCACTGAAAGGCTTAGTTCCCAGATGCGAGGGTTTGCCTTTCCAGGTGGTTTTGCACATGCGAAGTCTTTTCCGCAGGCGCGGAACCGCACATGCGAAAGTTGTCTCGCATCTGCGAGATGATGAGGGGGTTAGTGAGTCCGCATCCGCGGATAAATCTTCATGGATGCGAGGTCGCATCTGCGGACACGGGTTCCATAGACGCGAGATCGCTGTTTCAGTGGCTTTAAATTCCCAAACTCGAACCCTTTTCTTTCGATTCACTTAATTGGGGTCTAAAGGAGTTCTAAGGATGAATTTGCTAATTCTTGTGAGGGTTCTCCCATTGGGTAAGTTAAATTCCTTCTTATATTGTTATGTTATCATTTAAGTGGGGAATATCATAATTAGGAAACCACGTTTGAGTTGGGGGTTTTGGGGTGATAAACCCTAGGTTGAAATTGAACCATCTTTTGTTCCAAAATCATGTTTTGATGAGGAATCTTCTTGAATCTAATCATGTAATCAATGAGGTGACTAGTTGCTAAGCTTGAATCTCTCTTTTACTTTTCATTATGGAGAATAAGGGTTGGAAGATAATGGACCCTAGGTTGGAACTGGTTGTTCTTAATTGAATTATTTGATGTTTTGAAAGGATTTCATGATTGGCGGCTCGAGTTAGCTATTTCTAACTTCAATTTCAATTACTAAACAACTTTCTTAATGATTTAAAATGTGGGTTTTCTTGTACATTGGGGATTTTGATGAAATAATGAAATGGATGCTAAGTTGAGGCTAATTAGTGATGGAAATTGACTGGGTAAACCGTTTGTAACTTGTGTTAGTTGATAGACCAGTTTTATCATTCGATTTTCACTTATCCTATGGAAAGGAAAGGCTGAAGGTAATGACTTGAATTATGTTCAGTATTCTGGGCAAGCATTATTTATTCTATGATGCACATTGTTACATGTCACTTGCCTCATTAAACGGGAAGGAAAATATTAAAGAAAAGAGTTCGATATGCATTTTATGGCAAATATCTGTTGATCCTGTGTTATGTGGTGTATTTGATGTGGATTTCATTGCATAACATTGCATCCCATACTTCATATGTGATTTGTTACACTTATGAATTGACTGTTCTCATCTCTTTTTCTTGATATCTCACTCATCATCTGGAAATGAAGGTTATTCAAATGAAGTGAATTGTGATGTGTATCACATGGTAATGTGACTGTTGATTTTATGCATGACATACATCCCATATTGCAATATGTGATTTGATATGGTTGTGAGACTGAAAATGATGATAAGTGAGAGAGTGTAGCCCCCGAGGTCTTTGTCGGAGAGCATAAAAGAGAGATGAGAGTCCGTGATCTGAGGTTGTTACCGGAGCAAAATGTGTGCTCGTGATCCAAGGTCATTTATCGGAGCGAGAGAGTGCTCGATGCCAAGGTGTCTTGCCGGGACGAGGTGTACATGGACTTTGCAAGTCCCCCATGGGTCATGGCAATGAGGCTTTGCCCACTCTAATTTCTGTTTCATATATTTTATTTTACTTTTATAAAAAATGAGAAATTTTTTCGTACCATCACCCCCAGGAGGTGGCGAGGGATGGGTAAAGGGTGGTGAGGGTGGTGTGAGGGTAGGTGGTGGGAGTGGTGGTGGTGATTAGGGGCGGGGATGGGAATGGATAGGCGTCGATATTTTCAATTTTTTTCCCACTAACCAATCGAACATAAGAAAATAAATAAGAGCTCATTTGGAAGCTATTTTCAGCTTTTTTTTTATTTGCTTACCACAACCTTATAAGCCATTTTCATGCTTAAAAATAAGCCCAAAAAATAAGTTGGCCCGTTCGGCTTAACTTAAAAAAAGCAGCTTATAAGTTAAAAAAAATAAGTTAGGTTATCCAATTTTTGGCTTATAAGCTGTTTTTTTTTTAAGCCCATCTAAACAGGCTCTAAGTTATTCACTTATTTTTTTACATTCACGAAAATTTACCCAACCACTCAAAAAAGAAACTCAATAAATTCTACCAAAATTAAGAAGAAATTAAATAAAAATAGAGAAAGAAAAAGGGGAAGCCGTCTTGGGGCAGGTTCGTGAAGTGAATGCGACCAAAAAACCACCTCTTTGGTCCCCTTCCCCTTTCTTCCACATTCCTAAGCCTTCAAATATATATGGCAAACCTTCCCAAGCTTTCTTCCACCTCTTTCTTCCTCTCATTCAAAGTTGCTGACTTTTCTATATATTCAAACTTTATTATTCTTCTTCTTTGACAGATCTCTTCTCTTCCAATTGTAATATATAACCCCCCTTCTTTCTTCATTCAATACATACATACAAGATTACAAGAACAAAATATAGCTTTTGGGTAACCTTAAATCTTGATTTATTAGGTAAATTTTATGGGTTTTCCAATTCAAATTTATTTTTCCTGGTCCTTTTTTTTTTTTTTTCGAAAAAAATAATAATCTTTACAGTAAAATAGCCTAAGAAGAGGGGAAGATACCTATAGCATTACATGTGTATCTCTCTTTCTGTGTGCATCCATTTGGGAATATTTTCAATGGGTTTTAATATTATTATTATTATTATTATTATTTTAATTTTTTTTTTTTTTTTGTATTTTTGCTCCATGATATTTCATGGCCTCTGTTTTCCTATAAGTTTATTATTATGTCTAATTTTTTTGCTCTATGATCCCGTTCTGTTATTAATTAGGTGAGATAATTTGATATGTTTTTCTTTTTCAGAATTTTTTTCCCAAGGAATGCATAATTTTTTCATGTGGTTTTTTTTGGTCTGATTTGTGATTTTTTATTGGTCAGGCCGAATCTGTTTTATAGAAAGAAATACCTACATCTATGGTGAGTTCATAAATCTTGATCTGCACTTTAGTTTAAAATAATAAACTTTGGTTCTTTTGTTGTGATCTTTTCTTGATCTCTATGGTGTTTTCAGGGAGAAGCACCGGCTTTCTTTGCTGATAGTTGTCCAAATGGAATTGATTCGAAATCAAAGGGACACGAAACGGCTATTTGTATCGACTCTAAAATTGTATGATGGTTTGATATTCTTATGTGATGTGCATTCTTTCCAATTTAATGTACACAAATGAATGTATTCATGAATGAATGTTCTGCCTCCCTATTTTCACCAGTATGTGATTGGTGGGGCTGATCATGAATCGACGTCGGTCATTGGAGTTCGAATCTTCGACAAATCTAGTGGTGAATGGTAAGTTTCTGTCGAGTTTTGGAACCATTGTAGAAATTCTGTAGCTTTGAGGCATGATGAACAAAAACTGGATTATATTGCAGGATAAACCCCACAGTACTAGGTGCTAAACCCAAGCTGTCAAATGGTCACTCAGCCGTGCTTATAAATGTTGATCGTATATTGGTCATTAAGAGCAATTCGAATACTGATGACTGCTTTTGGTTTCTTGAGGTTGGTTAATATATGCTTTCTGAATATGCAAACTTTTTTATTCTGTCTGTTAAATTTGGAAATCAAGATCTCTTGCCGAGACTGTGTTGATTACTCATATCAGCAAAGATGCTGGTGTGCTGATCCAATGGAGTTGTCCGTTTGTATTTATCCATATTTTAAAAAAAGTAAAAAAATGTGATGATTGAGACACTTAACTGTTTGAATATAATTCGATACCCTCGAATGAGTTAATTTGCAGCCACTCACTTTTTCATGTTATGCTAAAAATTGTTTCATACTTTTGTAGGTGGCCACCCCATTTATAAAAGAACAGGAAAAGACATATGGGAATGATGTGGTTGCCTGGAGTAAGGGAGTTTTAGGAAATGTTGAGAAGCCTATTGTCATTAGTGGCCCTTCTGGAGTGGGGAAGGGTACTTTGATAACTAAACTAATGAAAGAGTTCCCATCTATGTTTGGATTTTCTGTGAGCCACACAACCCGTGCACCAAGAGAAAAAGAGCAGAATGGATTTCATTACCATTTCAGTGACCGTAGTGTAATGGAGAAAGACATAAAGGATGGGAAGTTTCTGGAGTGTGCTTCTGTTCATGGTAATCTTTATGGTACCAGTGTTGAAGCTGTTGAGGTGGTTGCTGATGCTGGCAAGGTATCGTTGCTTCATGCTATTAGTTCTTAATTCAAAAATATTGGTACTATTCTTTCCAACATATTATTATTTTTAAGTATAAAAATGAGATCTAAACTTTTCTCCTGGAGTTTTATGTTTATGTTAATTTTAGTTATAACATTAGAAATTCACAACAAAATTAGAAGTGTGGATTGTCGTACTCAGAACCCGATCCTTTAGACTCGGAGGGATTTGACATTTAAAAACATTTTTTGATTTATCAAAGAGGAAAAAGAAAGAGTTCTTCTCTTTGGTGCATGCCCCATGAGAATATATGCAAGCTTCAATATTGGTACAGTCTCCGGGGAGAATGGATCCCTATTTCTTTGGTATCTGATGAAAAATACTCCCTCCGTCCCAAAAAGATTGTCAGATTTTGCAGACAACACATTAAGTTAAAAAGCTAAATCGCGAAGATTTTTAAATATGTATTCCAAACAAGCCTTAGATATTTGTGTGAAAGGTATTTTGTAAATCATCTCATAAAGTTAAATTGTTTCTAAAAATAGAAAAGATGGACAATCTTTTTATAAACTAAAAACGAAAGAGGACAATCTTTTCTATTTACAGTAGTTGCTTTGACATTGTTAAGAAAATGGACTTTGCACCTAAGCCAATCCCAAAAGCTAGTTCTTGAAGTGAAAACTGCCCAGGGCCATATAAGGAGACTACAACCCATTTTCTCAACCACCATGGGACACTGCAGCGCCCAACGTTAGTAGCAGTGCACCACATTTAGGACTGAACATTGGAGCATGATAACATACATGGGGATCCAACGTTGGGAAGCACAACAAAGATGGATATGACTTTAATACCATGTTAAAAAACAATGGATCTCCAATCTAACTAAATTCCAAAAATTAGCTCAGGAAGTGAAGATTGTCCAAGATCACATAAGGAGGCTATAGCCGATACTTTAATCACGTGTCGTACTTTACCATACATTGTGTGAATGTGACAAATTAGAGGACTAAACACTATTTAACTTTGGGCGGTAATAGATCTCTAAATGAGTGATACTTTTTAGGTAGACCACACCAGTTCATGTCTTCTGCACTATATACTCAACAAAAGACAGGTTTGAACCACTAGCGAGTTTCGTTACTCTTTAAAATCTAGCTTCCCTCGACTCAATAAAGAAATTTGTTGATGTTTGGTAGAACCCTGCTTCCGACCCCGTTCAAAAGAAAAATGAAGTAAACTTGCAAAAAGTGAAGGTCTGGATGTGGTAGTAATAAGCTTGAACTGACTACTGAGTCTTACATTAACTTGTTAATGGCATCACTCATGGGCCAAATTTTGCATGAGCATATTGATAGATCCCTCTGTTGCAAATTTATCAAGCCTCTTGTTTTTGTATGATTGTGCAGAGATGCATCCTTGATATTGATGTTCAAGGTGCAAGGTCTGTGAGGGCTAGCTCTCTTGATGCTATTTTCATTTTTATTTCTCCGCCATCATTTGAAGAGCTTGAGAAGCGCCTTCGTGATAGGTAGGCTAATCGAGAATGTAAAGTATTTTCATATTGCACGGTTCAGTTGGTTATAAAATTGTTTCAATCTGTTGAACAGGGCAACTGAGACTGAAGAGCAAATCCAAAAGCGTCTCCGAAATGCTAGGGTGGAACTAGAACAAGGAAAATCATCAGGTCTCTTTGATCATATTTTGGTGAACGATGACCTAGAAAGTTGTTATGAGAATCTTAAGGTGATTCTTGCTCCTCTTATTGTAATATTTCTTAAACTTATAATGATTCTAGTAAGATTTCCTGTTTATCTATGTGTCCAATGATCAAATAGTACTAAATGAGACTCCGAATAAATTCGCATTTAGTGACACGACATGATGGAACTTTCTATTTATGTAGAACATCTTGGGTCTCACTGAAGGTGTGAAGATTGCTCCTATAACATGTAAGCTAGACGACATAGCTTGTTCTTACCTTGATTCTATCAGGCAATATTACTTTCTATATTGATTTTATAAACTTTTCTTAAATGCAGATCCAGAATTAGTCGACTTGCCTATCGAACATTTAGTCTCAAAGAATGATCAGAAGATTTTAATCAACTGTGGTGCTGCAGAATATCAAAAAGGGATC
>NC_081345.1:8216875-8251202 GCF_029784015.1 Lycium ferocissimum | reverse complement strand
TTTCTGTCTCTAACCTTAACACTTTGTGAAAAATTAACATATGTATTTAATTACAAGCTTGATATGTGGAGAAAATTGACACCAAGGTCAGATAAAAATATTAATTTTGAAAATTTTAAATAGAAATCATAGAGTTTTTATGAGAATTAACCTAGTTAGTCTGATATGGTAAAATCACTATATTAAATTAAGATATTTAACCTAATCATATATGATAATTGATAGGGTACACTCGACACATTCGTCTGTCTAATGGTCAGTAGATACGAGTATTTCATTATGAATAAAATAGAACAAACCTCGTTATACTATAAGATTCTACGAGTCATAATTCAATTAAGACAGGAGACATTCTAAATTGAAGACACTTATTTTATTGAATAGTTGGTAAAATTAGTGCTTATGGAAGACTGGTGACAGAGCTGGAGGAGTCCGGAACCAAAATGATCCATTAAGTACTCATGTCAGGTAATTGTGTTCATGAGTTGATTCCGCTTCAGTGACTTCAGTCTGAATTCTAGACGGGGCTTCCTGACGGGGTCTATTTCGGGCTTCCCGAGGAGCTGTAGCCATGACTTCAACACGATTAATGGGGACCTTTTCTATGTACATCTCAAGGACATTTAACATTATACATTCCCTATAATCGTAAGGCGCCTTCAAATAATCTGTCAAAGAATCATCGTCTACAATATGCCACTGTCCATAACTAACTACACCTTGCGGCATAAATGATATTGAATATCTTCCAATTATAGTTAAATCAAAATCTCCCCTACTCACTTTTAGTTTACTATACAAGGCTTGGAGTAGTTTTGAGTATTTTAAGTTAAATGGAAACTTAACATGGTATTTTGGGAGAAAGTTGATATTTGGAACAAATATCATGTTTTGAGTCATTTTACATCCTACTCTTATGACTTTTATCGCTTAATTCATGATGCAATCGTCGTATTTAAACTTATGTCGTTATATTTCATGTATATAGGTACGATGATGACAAACGATGGAAAACTGTGCTTAAAGTGATTGATTTTGGAGCATATAACGATTAGACGAGGTGACGAGTCGAAGACCACAAAGGACGAACTAAAAGGAAAATAATTCGACTGAAGGGTCCGCTTTTCTTCCGCATCGCGGAAGGAAAGCGGGAGGCCTCAGAACATTGCGCTTTTCTTCCGCATCGTGGAAGGAAAGCGGGGTTCTGTGCAAGCTTTCCCGGTTCAACTAGGATTAGGTTTACTTATTTTTTATTTTTACCCTAGACTATATATAGACGTTTTATTAGCTGAAAACGTGTGCTGGGGATTATTCAAAGACTTGTAAGCCACCGTTCTATTTTCTCTCTCTAGGTTTATTTTATTTTTCAACCCTAGATTATTCATGAATTCTTTTGTCTATGATCGAATCATGAGTAGCTAAACTTCTTAATTCTAGGGTTGTGGCGAAAGACTTGAAAGTTGGTTTGATGACAATTATTATCTATTGATTTTTCATATTTTGGGTTGCTTATTTATTCTTGATCTTAATTGTTTGATTATCGACCAATAGTTAGACACTATACGTGGTGCGCGAATTGGACTTGAGAAAGGGAATTCACGTACGTAATAAGAATAAATAGAGTTTGTTCGATTTAATCGTTTCACTACTGAGGATAGAGATATACACTTTAGCCCTACTTAGTTGAATACGGAGAAATAAATGCGTTCTTGTTACCTCTGATGACCATAGAGATATAGGCGTTATAGTAACATCTACAGGCTTGTGAGTAGTTCGAGAGAATATCATAAAGTATAATTAACCCGTCAACTAGTAACCCAGGAAATAAAATAGGTGAAATTGTCCGAAGATCAACTGGATTGTCGAAAGCCATGACCCTATATCTTTCTCTCATCTGATAATTCTTACAAACTTTGTCAAGATATTCCCAGTCACAAAAACACCCATCACAAATTGTTTACTTTTCAGTTTTAGTTTAGTACAATAAACATCTTGATTTTCACTTTCTTGAATAGTTTCATCCGAATTTGAATTAGCTTAAAAGAGAATCTAAGTCTCTGTGGGATCGATATCTGGACTTAACAGTCTATATTACTTGTACGACCACGTATACTTGCGTGTGCGTTTGGGAGCAACAAGTTTTTGGCGCCGTTGCCGGGGACTTAGCAATATTACTGTTTTTCTAATTTGGATTTTTGAATTTCTATTCAAGTTTTTATTTATTTATTATTATTTTATTTTATTTTTAATTTAATATTTTGGTTAGTTTGCTTGATATGGCATCTTGGAGTAAAAATTGGTCGAATATTGGTTGTTCCTATTTTGGTGATCCTTGTTTGATTTGTGGAAGACCCACTTGTGGCAAGCAACATCTTTGTCAAAATATTTCGGGAATGGGTTGTGTGCACCTTCCCAATCTTTTGAGTGGAATATTTGTAATATATGTGGTGGTCAAGACGGTCATTGGAATGGTTGTCCTAACTCTCACTCCCCATCCCCGAGCCCATATTATGATTCTCCTGTTATTTGTGATGTTGACAGTAGTAATGAAGTGGAGGATGCGGAAAGTCTTGCATAGCGATATGATGAAGCAAATAGGGGAGCAAATAATGGAGCATGATGCATTAATGAGAGAGCAAAACGCAGAAATGTGGAAAGCCATAGAGAGGATTCGTGCCAAACTCACAGAGATGCAGGCCGAGGCCGAAACTTGTAATAATCTACAAGTTATAGGCTTAGCCAATACTCAAGACGAACCTCAAACAGAAGAAGAGAGCGAGTTCCCACAAGTAGATAGCTTTGAAGAAGCAGAGATAGTGAGCCAATCTTGGTTAACAGAACAAGTTCAACAAATGAAATTTCATGGGTTTCTCCGTGATGGTCTTACAAACATGGCTACATAAGCGATGAAGGTCGGGCCGAGCTCGGACAAGAGATAGACCAATTTGGCTCAGATATCCATGGCTTGCAGGCACAAATGAATGAAAAGGTTGAGGCGTCTGATGTCCAACTACATATTACCTTGGATAGTGTCCCGCGTGGAGCGAGATAGAGGAACTCGACCATTCGATCGGATCTTTGTTGATGATGTCATTGTTGAGGAGGTATACAAAAGTGAGGATGTCAGAAATAATGCAGTTTTAGAGTTAGGGCGTGTTGGTCCTCGTTCTAAATATTTTTCTACATTATGCGTGGTTGGCGACATGGAAATCGAGCCTTCCACATTGATGAAGAAGTGTATAGATGAGGAACAAGAGCCTTACATCCTGAAATTTGCCACACCGAAAAGACAAAGCGACATTCCTCACTTAAGGGCCAAGAAGTTCAAGAAATGATATCTATTGATTGGTTCCTTTATTTTCACACCACCGCCCCGAAGCGTGATAGAAAATTGGATGCAAAATTAGGGGTGAAATTCATAAGTTCGAGGTGGAGGAAAAAGTTGATTCATGTCGTGCCACGACGATTAGGGAAGTCTGAGTACCCAAAGTTGAAAGTTGAGGAGCATGCCAGAGTTTTAAGTGTGGGGTCATTCGCCCCTTGATGATGAGAGCATGTTGCTAGCTAGGCCCTAGTGGGCCCCAGGGAGTATTTCTTACCTTGTTTTTTTTTTTTTAAAAATATATATGCATTGAGGGCATTGCATAATTTTAAGTGTGGGGTGGGAAAATACGTACCTGGTTTGTAACAACATGTTTTGAGGTTGCGGATGATGATTAGTATGCCTTAGGATTTTTTTTTAAATAGTTTTACGTCTTAGTGTCGAAAAAAAAAAGTTGAAAAAAAAAGAGTTCAAAAAGATTTTATTTTCCTTATTTTTCTGTGATAACTTCTTAAGTCCCTCATTTGTAGGCATTCATCATCCACCCCCTTTGGTTTTCTTATGGCCTCGATTCTTTCCCAAGGGGGGCCTTTGAACCGGGCGTAGGTAGATTTTTTTCTTTAGTCATAGAAAGGGCTTTTCCTGATGACCGGTGGATGACAACCTGCTTGAGGGAAAATTAGTCCTTAGGATAGGTGTATTCAAATTCTAGGTGCACGGGTTAGGTGAAGTATTGGCATATGAGTGATCTTGAATTTTTCCCCTTTGTGAAAGCATGCCTTGAAAATTGTATCACTTTTCTTGAAAGCACTTGCAAAATAGTCGTTATTTGACTCGTATGACCCACTTGGAAATGTTGATTTTCATTGTTGTTTGATTCGAGGGACAACCGGATCCCTCTTGAGTTGATTGTGTGCCATGTGTGAGTAAGGTTTTACATTTGAATCCATGTTTGGTATTGATGTCTAGAACTTGCCCTGTGTGTTCACAAAGCGAAATGAAGTTCGGTTGAGCCTAGAAAATGATAGAGGCGTTTCTTTGATTAGTCACTAAAAAGCCTAAAAAGTTATCCCACCAACTTGCAAATAGCACCCTAGTTAACCCTTTTGAGCCTTTAGCCTTTTCTTTGATAGCGAGTTAATTAGCCTTTACCCTTCGTTCTATAAAATTGATTTTTGATCCAAATACTCTATGAGCACTTTAATCATTTACATGTATAATGGGAGTTGGGATGTGAAATAAAGAGGGGAAATGGTTGTTAATTGTAATCTAGGAAGAAAATGGGAGCACCGAATGAAAAGAACTAATTTACTTGTTAGTAGGGAATTGAAAAGAAAAAAAAAAGAGAAAAGAAAGAAATCTGGAAAAAAAATGTGTAGCGAAAAAGTTTTCCTTCTAACTTGTGTGACTTTTAAAGATTGGTGCTTAAACAAAGAAAATGGGTGAATTGGGAGAAATTTAAAGGTTGGTTGGTGTTGAATAAGGGCTAATGAAGAAATTGTGCAAGAATGATAAAAGTATATGTATTAAAGTGCTTAGGGAGGTTAGTCACTACTATCCAAATAATTCCTACCCGTCCCTTAGCCTACATTACAACCCTCGAAGTCCTACTTGATTCTAGGTTCGTCTTACTTGTATTAGTGGAGTGGTTACACTACGGGCAAGCTTATGGTATGTCGTATTTTACATGTGATATTCTTTGTGAGAGTGAGCGTACTTATTGATTGTAGGTCCATTGATTTAAACATATGTGATTCTTGAGAGATATGGACCACTTTATTTTGGTGAGGGCACATAATTAGCAATAGAGTGGTGAAGTGTTGATTTCTTGATCATAAGGTTGCTTACATGCTTTAAAGTGGTGTCCTTTGGTCAATTGGTTTTAAAAGTGAAGTGTTTTTTTTTTTTTTTAAGAAGGTGGTCCTTGGTGCTAAAATTTGAAAGTTTTTTAAATCTTTGGCATGGCTTTCGCAACTCGGCTCATTGTTTTGGTTTTGAAATCTTTCTTTTGAGATAGCCATACTAGCCGAATCCCGTTGCAGACCTGTTTGAATGAGTTAGGCTAGAAGTGTAGTTTAGTGTTGGTTTGAGTTTGCTCGAGGGCGAGCAAAGTCTAAGTGGGGGGTGGTGATATTTGGCACAAATATCATGTTTTGTGTCATTTTACATCCTACTCTTATGACTTTTATCGCTTAATTCATGATGCAATCGTCGTATTTGAACTTATGTCGTTATATTTCATGTGTATAGGTACGATGATGACAAACGATGGAAAACTGTGCTTAAAGTGATTGATTTTGGAGCATATGACGATTAGACGAGGTGACGAGTCGAAGACCACAAAGGACGAACTAAAAGGAAAATAATTCGACTGAAGGGTCCGCTTTTCTTCCGCATCGCGGAAGGAAAGCGGGGTTCTGTGCAAGCTTTCCCGGTTCGACTAGGATTATGTTTACTTATTTTTTGTTTTTACCCTAGACTATATATAGACGTTTTATTAGCTGAAAACGGTGTCTTTGGGATTATTCAAAGACTTGTAAGCCACCGTTCTATTTTCTCTCTCTAGGTTTATTTTATTTTTCATCTTTTTCAACCCTAGATTATTCATGAATTCTTTTGTCTATGATCGAATCATGAGTAGCTAAACTTCTTAATTCTAGGGTTGTGGCGAAAAACTTGAAAGTTGGTTTGATGACAATTATTATCTATTGATTTTTCATATTTTGGGTTGCTTATTTATTCTTGATCTTAATTGTTTGATTATACGGCCAATAGTTAGACACTATACGTGGTGCGCGAATTGGACTTGAGAAAGGAATTCACGTATGTAATAAGAATAAATAGAGTTTGTTCGATTTAATCGTTTCGCTGCGAGGATAGAGATATACACTTTAGCCCTACTTAGTTGAATACGGAGAAATAAATGCGTTCTTGTTACCTCTGATGACCATAGAGATATAGGCGTTATAGTAACATCTACGGGCTTGTGAGTAGTTCGAGAGAATATCATAAAGTATAATTAACCCGTCAACTAGTAACCCGGGAAATAAAATAGGTGGAATTGTCCGAAGATCAATGGATTGTCGAAAGCCATGACCCTAGATCTTTCTCTCGTCGATAATTCTTACAAACTTTTTCAAGATATTCCCGATCACAAAAACACCCATCACAAATTGTTTACTTTTCGAGTTTTTAGTTTAGTACAATAAACATCTTGATTTTCACTTTCTTGAATAGTTTCATCCGAATTTGAATTAGCTTAACAGTAGAATCTAAGTCTCTGTGGAATCGATATCTAGACTTAACAGTCTATATTACTTGTACGACCATGTATACTTGCGTATGCGTTTGGGAGCAACAAAAGTCATAACGCAAACTGTTATCCTCGAATATAATTTCTCTGTCCCAGAATAAAGAAACCCTAATAGTTGGAACATCTTCCATTTTTAACTAATTTAGGAGTACAAAATGCAGAATTTGGATGAAACTTAAAAATTGGATAAAATGCAGAAATTGGATGAAACTTAGAAATTGTGTTTTTCTTTCATCCAAAATCCGTATTATATAAGGTTTGAATGCGTTTGTATCATATAACGCATGCAATTAGTGTGTCCTGCAGTGGTACGTCAAGTCAAATCAAGTACGGATTGTGTTGTCATTCAGTGTGGTGTTGCATAACGCATGAATTTGCTGCGTTATACTAGTATAACGCATGAATTCACTGCGTTATTCTGACATAACGCAGTAAATTACTGCGCTAAAGCCGGTCAGACGCATGCCTCGTGTTGTCAATCAGAATTGTCATACAGAAAAACGTCATAACGCATCTAAAATTTGCGTTATACACCAACATGATTGACAGCACAATGCACACGTTTGATGCTAGCGAGTGTTATATAACGTAATTGACGAATAACTACCAACCACACAAAATTGAGTTATTATGTCATTTTTTAACCAATTTGGAGATATTAGTCGTATTACAACGTTCTCTCCAGGAGACATATTCAAAGCAATGGGTAGGACATGGGAATTGGGTGAAGATTTTGAATACTCGAATAACCCAAACGAGAGATACAATCAACGTTACAATAATATGATGACAGACGAGTGAAATTGACGTGTTAGGGAGGTTGCAGCACTGGAACAAAACTTGAGGTCATTAGGGCTTAAACGCCCAAAAAATCGTGCTATGTCAATGCCTAGTTCCACTCCACAGGAGTTGAATTTTGCTCTTAACCGTTTTCGCGAAGAGAACAATCGGATGAAAATACATTGTTCAGGGTAGAATATGGTCAACATGGTTACGTCAGATTCAGATCCAAGTGGGATTCGGATTGTGAGATGTCCGATGACGATGATTCGCCATGATATTATTAATAGTTGTACTGTATTAAATAAAGTTGGTGGGGTCATAGTCATGATAAGTAGCCTTTTGCTACTTAGTATCTACTTAAAATTCAATGTCGAATAGTAGAAATGTAGATTGGTCGGCATTTTTTCCATAGTATTCGAATAGCAGTGGTGATAACAACTCAAATCAAAGCAACTATTCCGGTGATTCCTCAACCGATAACAGTGAATTCGTGCTAGACGATTTCAAGCCCCACCTTTTAATAGAACGTAATGACGATTTTCGTGAGCTGAAATATTCAGATCCACATGAATATTATTGTGGTTTACGTCGCGAATGGGCATATCAGTATGCCGAATCACAACATTTTGTTCGTGACTTGAAAAATCTCAACGCTCCAATCCCAACAAGATTTTCATTGAGCATGCCTCGAACTGATCAAGATTCTTGCGATGTTGCGGTACAAAGGATTAGGAAAGAGAACAACCGAATGTCAGCACGACGTTGTAGATTTTACATGGTCAAGTTGGCTGAAGAACAAACATCATCAACCGGTAGGGAACTAACATCTATAGAAAGAAGATCTGTCTTAAGAAACCCAACATATTTATCTGAGGATGATATTGAAGACTTCAATTCTGATGATGATTAAGAATATTGTGATTTTAGTTATATGTTTAATTTATGATGATGTTGTTAATTTGAAGAATATTAGTATGTTTAGTTTTGCATTGACTCAAGGGCATGAATTGATGAATGTATTTTACGTTTTTTCTTTCTTTGATGATTGTATTTTAACAAGTTTGGGTTTGTTATTAATGAACAAGTTTAAGTATTTTCATATTGTTATGAATGATGCAATTTAATTATTTTGAGATTGGTATAAATGATGCAATTTTGACTAAAAAATAACACGCTTAAATCTAAACCCTAAAACATAAATAACTTAAAGCTAATGACAACAAGTCTTCAAACAAAAATGGACTTCGAGCACTTTTCAACCACTAAAACGACAATCCGAAGTTTTGCGTATCCTTGATATATTGAGCCTACCTTAGAAATCGCACAAAAATAAGTCGGGTTCTATATGAAATATTGAAGTTCCGGAGTCCCCAAGCATGATTAATCTATGGCTAAAGTACATAAAAATGTATGAAATGGAAAACAAAGGGAGTTTAACAAAAAAAAAAAAAAAAACAAAAAAAAGGAGCTCCTGTAACGCAGTAAAATACTGCGTTAAAGGTACTTTTGTACTGCTTTTTTTTTCCTGGGGTATTTTAGTTCAAGTCTTTTTTTTTTTTGAGTCATTTTGGTTCCGGACTCCTGGAGGAGTCCCTACGTCCAGCTCACCACAAAGAAATGAAAGAAATTTCCTTGGTGAGGTCTTATTTCTTAGGCCCCGTTTAGACATAATTTAAAATTATGATGTGAAATTAGTGATTTGAAATCAGGTTAATTTGAAATTGAAGTTTTGTTTAGATATGCAATTTGGATTTCTTAAGTTGTAGTATTTTTTTCTCATAAACTTGAAAATCCCACAAGTTGTGAAAACTATCAAAACTTCCGCAACTCTTATATAATTATATATTGATTGAACTTTAGTTCAATAAAAAGAAAGAGTGAACATCTTTAATATAATTCTCCCACATGATACAGACAATCTGTTCACGTGGAGCGTGCATTTCCGATTAGATAAGCGAGATGACGAACTAACATTATTACTTTGAGTCAAATTTTACATTTAAAAATATACCTACCAACTTATGAATCTTTTTTTTTACAAAACATAAATTTATGGGTCAAATTTTACATTTTAAAAAAATTAAAATCATGATTTGAAGTTGAAATTTTGTGCAAATTTCATAAATAAACGTTAGTGTTTACTTTGCGAGTGTCATTTTTTCAGTTACAATGGCCCCTCCATTTGCCCTCACATGAAATGAACTTTACATTGGCAGGGGATAGGATGTAGAGAGCAGTACATAAAAGATTCACGCACTTTTTCATGCTCTAATTGCACAATCTAACGATCGAGATTCACAAGACAAACCATCTACTCTGCAGTGTCACGAGTTCAAATTAGTATACAAAAACTTATTTTTTGTTGGAAACATTCCCTTGTTGAATTTTCATTGAGAAAAAAACACGAGAATGTGTATCCGTATCGAATCTGCCTTTGCTCGACCTAAAGCCATAAAATCGAAGGTAAACGTCAAGGTGATCCAGACGAAGAAAAAATTATCACACAACGTCAAGGTGATCCAGAAGAAGAAAAAATTATCACTCAATCGCTTGATTTTTTTTTTGGTCCAATTAGATTCTAAAACTGGTAATATATTCCTTGTATCGATGCATGTTCTCAATTAGTTATTCAATTTTCTATCAACAAATTTAACTTTAACTTCAACTCTATTTATTAATTTAACCAAGATACGAAAAACGAGGATTCATAACTTCATGAACTTGAGAATGTAGCAAAAAAATAGGGAAACTGGATTGTCTCCTGAAAAAACTATTCAATTATGTCGAAAAGATGTTATTTTGCTAGGCAAGCGATGAACACTACGAAGCTAAAGTATTTGAATTAGTATAAAAAGAAAATACTAAAAAAAAGTAAATACCAGATATTTATTTTTCCTTATTTTATAATGTAAAATCAGCTTCCATTCACAGGAAAACAAATAATTAAAAAAAAATACTAGTACTAGTATACTATATCGCCTCTTTCTTTAAGAACTCTCTCGAAAAGAATAGGTGTAACAATATGTTTGGTTCCAAAAAGAAAACTGTTCACATATTGTTTGGTACTTACCTTTTAACCGCACATAGTGTAGGAGGTACTCATATTTAGATTTGCTTAATTTAAGGGGACATAATCTGTTATTTATAAGAGTAATATTTAAAAGTATAAAGGGATCGGACTTCTTTTTGCGGTATGTATATTATTTGGAAAAGTAAAAGATTCTTTTTCGTTCTTTCCTTCCTTTCTAAATGTTTACACTTCATAAAAATTAGTAATATAGTAGAACGAATAAATGCATATTTATTTTAATTTCCGATGGATAGTAGATGTGTGGCCATGTGTGCATGATAATGGAAATATTAAAACTAGTTAGGCAAGGAATTTCACCTAGATGTATGATCAAAATCGATATGAAAAAGACATATGATTCCATAGAATGGAATTTCCTTGAGCAGGTTTTCATATGTTCGGATTTCCCTAATATATTTGTGAAATGGTTGATGAGTTGTGTTAGGACAGTTTCATATTCAATTATCATTAAGTGCTCGTTTGGTACAAGGGATAAATAGTCCCACGATTAAATTTGAGATGTTTTTATCCCACGTTTGGTTGGGATAAAATCGCAATATAATTAATTTCGGGATTAGTTATCCCGGGACTGTAGTGTTACTTTATCCCTGTGGGAGGGCGGGATAACTAATCCCAGAATAAGTAATCCTAGGATAACTTGTTTCTCAACCAAACGACCCCTAAAGGTGTCCTTCCAGTTTATTTGATGCAAATATAGGAGTCAGACAGGTTGATCCCCTCTCCCCCTACCTCTTTGTATCAACAATGAAATACTTGACAAGAGTGCTCAGGGCTCTGAATGCAAACCCAGACTTCGACTTCCACCCAAGGTGCCAGAAGTTAAACTTAATTCAATTGGGTTTTGCTGATGACCTCCTTTTATTCTGTAGAGGGGATGTTGGTTCTGCTAATCTTTTGTTTGAGTGTTTCCAGCAATTCTCAAGAGCATCAGGATTAATTGCCAACCAAAGCAAGAGTTGCACTACTTTGGAGGGGTACAAGAGGATATCCAACAGGAAATACTTATACTTCAAAGTCTTGGTTTCACTATTGGCAAACAACCTTTTAGATAGTACCATTGAGTTCCAAAAGACTATCAGTGGCTCAATGCTAGCCTTTGCTAGACAAGATGGTGGGAAGGATCAACAATTGGACTTTCAAGTTCCTTTCATATGCTGGGAGGCTACAACTAATCAAGAGTGTGCTCATTGCAATTCAAGTCTTCTGGACACAGATTTCCCAATGCCAAAAAAGATAAGTGTACAAGGTGGAATCAATTTGTAGAATATTTCTACGGACATGAGAGGTACAAGCTAAGAGGAAAGCCCTCGTAGCTTGGGATACACTATGCTGGCCAAAAAAGGTCTGAGGCCTTAACATTACTAATATTCATATTTGGAACAAAGCTGCAATTCTCAAGCACTTATGGAATATGAGCAATTCACTGGGTACATACCTATTATATAAAAAGGGAGCAAATCCATTGACTGTCATTGCAAAGTAAGCCTCCTGGATAGTTAAGAAAATCCTACAGGCTGCTAAATATTTGAATGCAACAGAATTGAGAGTAGAGGAGATTATTGTTTACCCGGAAAGCGGTTCAGTTGAATTTGTATTCGTGGTCAAGGACACGTGGATCGAAGCGACCAGTAAAGTAATAAAATATGCAGCAAAATTGATATAAACGAAATGTAAATAAAGCAAAAGTTAGAGATAGCCTGAGCCTTGGTGGAGCTTTTAGCTAATGACTCCGGTTAAGTTGCCAACCGGACCCTTAATGACTCCAAATTAAAGTGATAAAAGTTAAAAATAAGGCAAGTGTGGAATGCTGTTGTGTATCGCTCTTGGATTTCGTTTCCTTTACAATAGAATGACTAATCCTAGTTATACAAAGAATTTAGGGTACACGTTCCATGAATCATGCCCCTGCTAATAATGAGAATTAATGGATTAATAATGATAAGAAATAAAGAGGACAATAAAGCCTATTAACTCTCACGGAAGGCCTAAAACCTGACTCGTAACAGTAGGCTGTTGGTCTCTCTTCCAGAACCGGATACGCTTTCATTACTAAAGAGCTTCCTCCGAGAAAGCTACATGCTGACTCATACATGACTCATGTTTCTTGCAACGTGTCATCACGGTACTGGTCTAGTTGTGTTAAACGAATTTAGCCTAATACAGATAGTCCCTCCACTTTTCGGTGACTCAAACAGGTGTGATTGGAAGAGGAAGAGAATCGTACTTATCCTTTTGGCAAGGGAAACACAAACATCTCATCGCATCAATCGACGCGACAGGCATCAGAGTCGGCACTGCCCCTTAAAGACGACGATGATTGACGTTTCATGACTGCATGCGACTCCTCGTTTTATGGAAATCAACGGTTTTTGTTTCCTATGTAAACTCAAAAGCTCCTTCCATCCACTCCCATCTATACGCCTTTTATTTCTTTCCTTGCATGCACTTACCATATTCTGCCTTCAAACCCTATTTCTTCTTCTGCAACTTTCTTGACTTCAACCCAACCATGGCCTCTTCCTCTTGACTGCGCTTATTTGGGGGATTTCGGCATTGACAATTTCCATGAATCTGTAGGATAAATACATTCGCTGATTACCAATGAGAACCTCCCTAAGGTTTATGAAGACTACCACTGGGGCCCCGAAGTCATGGCCTTCCCCGTCGGGGCAGAGGGCAGGATGACGTACCATGTCGAAGGTTATACCATGGTTCACATACCCTTTTACCATAGGGTTTACACTGACAGTCCCTGAGATAGCCGAAAACTTCGGCCACCGATATCAGGTCTACCTTGGACAACTTGCGCCCTAACTCTGGAGGACAATCTACTGCATTCAACACTTGGCCGATCGAGTTGACCTTCCCTTCACTACTGACCACTTGATGCACCTTTACTCTCCCCGCCTGTTTCGGGGTAGGATGGTTCATTTGTTTGCCCGGGGTAACCGCGGGTTGATAACCTTCTTGAAGATGACTTTGATCGGGGTTGGTGTGATCAGTTTGTCATGATCCAGACCGGTTTTCTACACCGCCTCTCTCCAGACCCCTTCCCAGAGGCCTAGAACAATACTCGTAAGTCTGACCTTCCATTTACCTTCATCACGTTCTTCACACGCTTTTCTCGTGATTTTAAATGTTTTTCTCTACCCAGCTGCTCCCGTGGCGCCCGGATATGTACACAATATATTTGACTGGGTGATGGACCTTCTCCGAGCATCCCCAAACGTCGCCAGGACCTGGAGGAGTCTTACCTCCTACTGGTGAAAAGGATAAAGTCACGGTAAGAGGCTAATGTAAATCTTCAACTCACTTTTCCCCTATTCCCTTGTGTTCACAATTTTACCCCCTCTCTGACCAAGAATTCTCACGAGGAGGCCATCTGCGCGGAGGATCCCATCTAGTGACACCGCATTTTCCAATATCATGAATGCCGTCACCCGATCCTTCAGCAGCAGGAAGCGCAGAGCTCGGAGCCCTACGCAGCTAGCCAAGACTCCAATCGAAGGAATATGATCCTGGGTTAGGACCCGGCACCGCCTGCTTAAAGAATGGAGGGGACTTATGACAACCAATCATGGGGTTGTAAATGTTGATGAAGATGAGGCACCAGATGAAAATTCCCCGGACATTGGGGGCAGAGCTGCCGTGCCACCTTCAGAGAACCCTGTGGGACCTTGCCTTGAGCCTTCTGTAACAGAGCTCCTCTTTCCTAAATCGGGGGAGTGCTCAGACCCAAACCATAACCAAGGTCAAGACCTGAAGAGGCTATTGTCCCAACTTGCCCAACAGATCCTCCAGAGCCATACAATTGCTACTAATACCGTGGAAATGGCGGGAAATGCAGCGGATGATTCACTGGCCGCAGAGAATCGTCACTTACGTAGAGAAGTGGAAAGGCTTCAAGTGAGATGCAGAGAGTCCGAGTCCTTGAAGCAATCCTTGCGACTGAGTTATGATGAAGCCAGACAAAATTTGGAAGTGAACAAGGAAGCTATCCAGGCTCTTCAAACCACGGTCTCCGACCAGCAGAACTTCCAAGTCCGGGTTCGCCATCTAGAAAGCGAACTAGAGGCAGCTCAGGGCCAGATGAGAAGTTTAGAGGCTTCTTGGGCCAAGCTCCGAAATCGGTGTGAGAAATTGCAGTGCCTCCGTATTTTTGATGAACACAAAGGGAACTTAGCTCATGCCCTCACAATTCTGAAGGTGCGTCGTGATGCTTTGGACAATAAGCTGGAACTTTTGGATGCTCTGCTGGATGCCTACGTTGACTTCGTTGCTGCTGAATCTGCAATGGATAACCTTCAATTCTCTGAGGAGAGTGACCTTGATAGCGAGGATCCGGTGTGGTCCTCCACTGTTGGGGGCTCATCTCAACTCCCTTAGATTATGGTTTTGGGCCTGCGTCTTTGTTATACGTTTTTTGGAGTAGTACTTTTAAGCTTTTTGTTCTACAGACCTTAGTCTCTTTTATTTTTTATCAGTTATGCCAAAGCGGAATATAAGACCAAGCGTATCGGTTTCTTCCGCGGACCTATGGGACTTTGTCTCCTTGCCATTCTAACCCAGAGTGTTCTATGAAATGTTCTGTTTTTATGCTTTCAATGATTTGCCTTTTAAGTCACTTCTTTACATTTTCTTCTTTTGCCAAGAATAACAGTCCTTTGTTCCAAAAGATAAGGAAATAGGGACTTTGATTTAAAGCCTTTGAGGATTTTGATCCGAGGGGTTTATTTTTTCCCCACGCTGTTCTTTTTGTTACCAACATTTTTTAAAAGAAAGCGCTAAGTATACGCTTAGTTTGTCCTGTCTTTAGCTTGCTCAATCTTGTTCAATTATTATGGTGTTCGAACTTATCCTCCTTTTAATTGAGGCATTATATATAAGAAACGACCCTTATTTTTTGGTGTTGTAGAAAAAGACGTCTCCGATTCGTTTTGGCACATATTTTTCGATATGTCATAAATTGCATCCGTTTAATTTATTTTCTTTTCATGGAAAGAAATTTTCAAAAGTAGGAAAATATAATTAATCCCTTTTAACTACAAATGCAAGTGAAAAGCAGTCCGGCTGCCATCTAGAGTGGCCAGTCCCCTGTACCAATACAACTTTTGTCACGACTTTAAGCTTATAGCTTAGTCTCAACTCTGTGTGAGTGCATATAGCCCCCCAGTGTTTGGGAGTAAAGAATGAAGCTCCAAGCACTGGATAAGACCTCTGGGAAAATGTTTAGGAAACCATACAGAACAACCTCGTTAAAAATCTTGCCGTAAAAAATCCAATCGGGGCAAAAATCGGATGAAGGAAAAAAGAGTGCAATCCCGCTGGCCGCATTTTCCCGTTCAGGTGTAATATCTTTTGAGGAAGCTAATGTTCCAATTCTTTGGGTGTTTTATTCCCATCTTCATCTTCTAGTTGATATGACCCTTTACCAGCTATACTGATGACTTTATAAGGGCCTTCCCAATTTGATCCGAGCTTTCCAGCACTGGTGTCTTTGGTGTTGTGTGTCACCTTCCGGAGTACCAAGTCCCCGATTTTAAAGTGTTGGAGGTTGGTACGACGAATGTAATAACGCTCCATCCGTTGCTTCTGGGCCACCATCCGGATGTACGTCAGATCTCTGTGTTCTTCAAGTAGATCTAGTTATACCAACATAACATCGGTATTGGACTGTTCGTTGGTCCAAATGTACCTCGAGCTTGGGGTAACAACTTCTATCGGGATTAATGCCTCTACCCCATATACTAGGGAGAAAGGAGACTCTCCGGTGCTTGATTTTGCCGTGGTTCGGTAGGCCCAAAGTACTTTAGGTAGTTTGGACGACCAAGCTCCTTTGGCGTCTTCCAATCTCTTCTTCAGATTTTGGATTGCCTTGTTATTGGTCACGCCGTCCTTGTGTTAATCGGGATGATAGGGGGTCGAGGTGATGCACTTGATATTTAAGTCCCCAAGAAATTTGGTGACCTTCGACCCAATAAACGATGGGCCGTTGTCACAAGCGATTTCTTTCGGGATGTCAAAGCGACAGATAATTTGTTGCCAAATAAAATCGATCACCTGCTTCTCCAGGATCTTTTGGTATGCTACCGACTCGACCACTTAGAGAAATAGTCGATCATTGTAACGAACCGTACTTGACCCGGACCAGCTGGCAATGGTCCACCTATATCCATCCCCTATTTAATGAATGACCAAGGGGATACAACTTGGTTCAATTCTCTACCTGGCTGGTGCAGCGTCTGAGCATGTCGCTAGTACTTGTCAAAAATCCGGACGAAGGCCTTCGTATCTTCCTCCATTCTGGGCTAATCATATCTGGCGCCAGCACGGTGAGAGACTCCGCGCCTTTAATGATTACTGCAAAATCCCTTCTTGGACTTCCCTCATCGGTGCAGTCGACCTGCTTGGGTTCCCCACACATCTTGTCATCGGGACAGCGTAAAACACCGGTGTAACTGACCATTAACGACACAATATCGGGCAGCTTTGGCTCACAAAGTCCTCAAAGATTTCGGGTCCTCCGGTACCTTTCCATGATTCAGGTAATCCAGAAATTTTGTTGCGCCAATCCTATACCAAGCTGGTGGAACTAACCTTGTCATATCCCGATTGATCTAGGCCGATGGTGCCAACCCGGACTACCGATCCCGAATTTGGTCCCGCGACTGGCCGAAGAACCCAGATTGGCTAGTGCATCTGCTTCCACATTCTCTTCCCTAGGCACGTGTACCACTGTCCATTCTTGGAACCTGGAAAGAAATCTCATGACCTTCTTGAGGTATCGGAGGCTGCATGATACAAGAACGAAAACTAAAGCAACAATAAAATGACAAGGAAATGAAAAGATAACTAGATTTACACAATAGTAGACACAATTAGGCAACCAAAGCTCTTCAATAGCTAAGACCTTCTAATTACACACTACTAAGCACCTAATCTCCTAGGATGACCTCAAGGGAACTAATGTCCAAGCAACCAATCCTCTTAACAAGATTCACAGTCAAAAGCTTAGCAAGCTCATAACTCTTAAAGAGTAATTTAGTGTTTAACATCAATGTTCATAAAAAGCTTACCTGGGAAATGTTTAAGTCTACTATTTATACTAGAAACATAAGGAAGACAAACTAGCTATTACAATTCTACCCTTAATGAAGTAAGGGCCTTGTTTGGTCGGTCTTCCTTGGAAATAAAACTTGAAAATGCTAGCATTTAAGTAGTAGCCTCTTTGTATGCATAGCCATCTTCATCACTCTTCTCCAATCCGTTCTCTCAAGCAATCATCAATATTTGGAATCCCCGGAAAGGCTTTAGAGTGTACTCAATTACGTCCCTCATCATGAACAACCCTTGAAATGCTTGAAGCTCACGAGCTTGGCTCCTTGTGAAAGGCCGTGATGCAACTTGGGTTGTATCATTCTCCCTTTCTTGAAAAGAATTTGTCCTTAAATTTAAGGTGTCACGATCATCTACATCTATAGGTGAGAGATCACACACGTTGAAGGTGTTATGAACTTGATATTCCAGAGGAAGATCAATCTTGTATGCATTGTCATTGAGCCGCTCAAGCACCTTAAATGGACCATCTCCTCTAGGCCTCAACTTGGTCTTTTTTTGTTTTTTTAGGGAACCTCTCCTTGTGAAAATGTACCCAACCTAATCACCCGGTTCAAGTAAAACTCTCTTGCGGCCTTTATTTGCTCTCTTGGCTGTCTCTTGGTTCTTCTTCTCAAGGTGAAGCCTCCCTTTTCATGCAACTTCTTCATGGCCTCGGCCCTTTTGTTTCCATTTAAACTCAAAACAACATCTTGAGACACAAGGGGTGAGATCTAGAGGGGTTAGCGGGTTAAAACCATAAACAACCTCGAATGGGAAGTAACGATAATCTTTTATAAATGACTACATTATGTGCAAAATTCATGAAGCAATTGATCTTCCCAAGATGATAGTTTCCCTTTTACCATGGCCCTAAGCATAGAGCCTCAGGTCCTTTTCACAACCTCGGTTTGGCCATCGGTTTGTGGGTGACAAGAGGTAGAAAATAATAATTTAGTCCCAAGTCGTCCCTTTAATTCCTTCCAAAAGTGGCTAAGGAATTTAGAATCCCTATCACTCACTATGGTTTGAGGAATACCATGCAATTTTACTACATGTTCAACAAACAAGGATGCAACATGAGATGCTTCATCAATCTTATGACATGCAATGAAATGAGCAATTTTCAAAAATCAATCAACAACAACAAAGATGCTATCTTTACCCCTTTTGGTCCTTGGCAATCCCAACACAAAATCCATAGAAAATGTCAAGCCAAGGTCTTTGAGGGGTGGGGAGAGGGGTATAAAATCCATGGGGAAGGAGTCTAGACTTAGCGCCACGGCACTCAATGTATTGGCCACAAATTTTGTCAACATCCCGACTCGTATTAGGCTAATAAAATTTCTCCTCGAGAAGTCCCCAAGGTTTTATCAATCCCAAAAATGTCCAATTAATCCCCATTTTGTGTGTGCCTCCCTCACAAATGATTCTCTCTAAGAGCTCATGGTCACACATAGTCTCTTGTTCTTGGAACAGAAACTATCAGAATTTTGAATTAGGAGTAGAACCCTATCACAATCCCATCTTTTACCGTTCCCGTTCTTGCGTTCACAGAAAGATTTTTGTAAGATGGGGTCATGGATACAATGTCTTCAAGCTTTCTAAAACCAACTCCAATTTGGAAGACAAGGTATTAATCAAAACATGTTTCTAGATAAGGCATCCGCCACTACATTGTTCTTTCCCTTTTTGTATTGGATTACATACGAAAGTTTCAAGGAATTCAACCCGTTTGTCTAGTTTGTTCAATTTTACCTTAGGCCTTAAGATGTTTCAAGGACTCACGGTCGATCTAATCACAAACTCTTTAGCCACACGTAGTGTTGCTAATTAAAGCTCTAACCAAAGCATATAATTAAAGATCATAGGTAGAGTAATTGACGTTGCGCCTTAGCTTTTCCTAAAATAGGCAATGAGTTTTTGGTCTTGCGTCAAAATGACACAAGTACCTACTTTACTAGAATCACATTCAATTTCAAGATTTTGTCAAAATCGAATTGTACAACAACGGTGTGGAGCCAAGCATTTTTCAAAGTTTCAAAAGGCCTTGCGCTCGCCATGAAGAAAAGGCTTATCCTTTCGGATTACCTCGGTTAAAGGAGCGGCTATGGTACTAAATACTTTAACAAACCGCCTATAGAAACTAGCCAATCCATGAAAACTTCTCACATCACCAGTGGATTTAGGTGTTGGCCAATTCTTAATAGCGTCAGTTTTGGATTCATCAACCTCAACATCCCTTGAACTCCATGACAAACCGAAAACAACTTTCGACAACACGAAAAGAGCATTTAGCCATTAGCACAAAGTTGTTCTTGTCTAAGCACTAAACACCCATTTTCAAGTGATCACCATACTCATCATGGTTATACTATACACCAATATATCATCAAAGTAAACAATAACGAATTTTGCAAATAAAGGTTTGATCACTTGAATCGTTAAACGCGTAGAAAGTATAGGAGGCGTTAGTGACACCAAAGGATCTTCAACCATTCATGACTAAAATTTGGTCTTGAATGCCGTTTTCCACTCATCTCGGAGTTTCATCGAGATTTGATGGTAATCCGCTCCTACAGATCTATCTTAGAAAATATGCATGAACCATTCAATTCATCAGCGTGTCATCAGAGACGAGGATGGGATGGCGATACTTACCCCGTTATCTTGTTGATGGCTTGGCAATCAACGCATACATGTCCCATCTTTCTTTGGCACCAATATCATGTACTGACACATGACTCATACTCTCGCACAACTCCCTTTTTAAGGAGTTCGTCAGCAACTTTGGGGGTGCTGGTATCGTGGGAGTTTGGGCTACATAAGCCGATTTGTTAAGCAATTGGGACCCAGAGACAAAGTTAATTTTGGTGCTCAATTCCTTAAAGGTGGAAATACTTTTGGGAGTTCCGTTGGGGAACACATCATCAAAATCTGCCAAAGAAGAAATAGAACTAGGGCAAAGAAGATGTTGGTTCGTTAGTGTGCAAGCATAGCCCACATGTGTAAGGTATCACCGGTTGTTGCTCCTCCCACTCACTCCTTACTCTCTTCTAGATTTTTCAGAGAAGGACACCTTAGCCTTTCCTCTTGACTCCTTCTTTCTCACTTCCCTCTTGAGAACTAATTTCTTCACTATTCCTTTATGCCTTTCCACTTTTATTGATTCCACTTATTTTATGATAAACTTGCCAACTTGTGAATGTGACATGGGGCATAACACATGTTTGAGCCCATTGTACAAGTGTATACCGATAAGTTCTCTCGTCATGTTTGAGTGGACCTATAATATTGCCAAGGTCTTCCCATTAGAAGGTGACAAAACCATGGGAACAACATCGCAAAAGAATTTTATCTTGATACTTCCCGCTTTGAACTTAATGATAGCTTGTCGAGTCACGCTTCAATTCTCTGTATTCGTTTGAGCCATTGGGTTGTAAGGATGTTTATGAGTGGTGGTGGGAAGTTCTAAGAAATCATCAATTTTGTGCTTGCGACATTTTCCTGACTCTGTTGCTCAGTAGTCGCCTAATAGCACGTTTTGATTGATAACAAACTTAGAATGGAAAATATTCCTTCGTTGTCTAGGATCATCCATGGCCTTGCTTATTATTGTTCTCACTTGCCACCTTAGTTGATAGTGATCTCCTTCTTGAGAGCTTGGCCATACATGTCATCACTCTTTTTGTCAAACAAATTGGAACGTGATGTCTCAATCACCATCCATATCGTCTACTTCTTCATTACCCCAAGTATATCATTCTCATGATTACCCTCATCATTCTCTTCATCACACTCCCTCACATCATCATTATTGGCAGCTTTTTCTATACTTCCCAACAAAGGCTTTCCGATCAAGTACTCACTCATCCTATGGCCAAAGCCTTGACTCTTAAAGCATTGTAATAGAGTTGGCTTCTTACCTCCTTATTCGGGGAGCAAACTTGAGTGTTTCCTTTCTCTACCGAGTATGCTTCCATAAAAAGTAGTTCTTGGTTTATCAAGATTTGTGTCTTATTCCTTTGCCAATTCGATAAGAATTTCCCTCTTTCCTTATTGTTGTTCCATGAACTTACGTATCCTCTCGACTTATTGATCATGTTTTCCTCGAGCCCATCTTCTATCTCAATAGCCAATTCAAGAGTTTCATCAATATCACGATAGTTATGGAGTCTCATAGTCAAGTAGCATTCAACGCGTCCTCTTCAAAGTCGATTCTCATTTTTACAAGTTGGAACTCATCATAGTATTCTTCCACACTATTCTTGTTTTGTCTCAAAGTGTATACCTTCTTGAGTTGCTCTTGTTTGTATCGTTCGTAATGTACTTATGCCTCAAGATATTCTTTAGCTCTTCCCAAGTAGCCGTGGGAGCAAGTCCAGGAAACCTTCTCGCTTTCACTTGAGTTTCCCGCTATGTGGAGGCGAATCCTTCAAATTTAGCAATGGCATAAGATGCCTTTTTCACCTCGGACATGTCATTTGTCAAGAAGATTCAGTCACAATGCATCACCCAATCAAGGAACACATCGGTATCACTACCCTCTTTGAAGGTTGGGAGATTTACCTTGATGGAGTTGAGACTCGTGTCCCGTCCTCCACTATTATTTCTATAGTTCCCATGTTATCCATATGGATCTCCACCATAGTTATCACCATAGAATTCACAATTTTTATAGACTCCTTGCCTACCTATTTGAGGGATAGGGCCATTTCTCTCACGTCTTCCTCTTTTAGGAACTTACATATGCACTTGTTTTCCCCTAGCTTGATTGACATAGTAGTCACCTGCATCTTCATACCACTCTTCTTGGTCATCATCATCCAAGGGTTGTACATTCCGAATTGACTGATGGTTTGGAGGGTTTTGGGCTATGATGGGGTCATTTGGAGGTTGTTCATGTGGAATTTGGTCTTGTGAAGGTGGTGGGTTTCTTTGGGGTATGGAAGGTTGTATGGTTGGGTGGTGTTTTGAGGAGTAGGTTATATAATTGATGGATGGTTCCTTGTGACAATGTAGGGGAGTGGTCTTAATGTTCCCTACTCGTAGTCTCTTGGAATTGAAATTGAGGAGAATATGACAATTCCCTCAAGTGGGCCCCTATCTCTCCCTCCACATTTCCTATTCGATTAGCCGAAGTGGCTATCAAGTTAGCCAAATCATCAAGTGTTACTCCTCAGGAGGGAGTTGGAGTTTTCTCCTCATACAACATGGTACCTAGTAAAAAAAAAACTCAACAAAACAAGAAACCACGTTAAGTTAGTGAAAACAACTCACAATTGCTCAAGTATGCGCACGCTAAGTTTACTTTCCCTTGTCTCACGTATTTGATAGTAGTGGCCAATTTTGTTCATTCTTGACCAAGCACCCCACATTGCTTGCTTCTACTTCTCAACGACTATCCTGGGCCCCGCCTTTGTCCCCAGCCTTCGCCCTATCACACATGCTCCCGAACAATCGACATAAAGACATCGCGACGGGAACTCACGGCCTAACGCGTACGTATAAACATAAACACGAGAATAACGAGCGTGAACCGGTTATACCACACGTATGTATTGTACAACAAAATACACGCCGACGAAATTTGCATAATATACGGCTACATGTCACTATCTACGAGGCATACATAGAATACAAGCTGTAGATATGGCGGGACAGAAATTTTACGTAAATATATATGTACGGAGGCAGGAATGGCATTAACGAAAGGGTTGGCAGCTCGGATCAATGGGCGCAGTAGCTGCCCTTGCGAGGGAGATCCCTGCTTGCTTTAAATGAATCGTCCGGCCTTCCCCCCGATCCTATGAGCGTGAACACGAGCGTCACGAAGAACGCCGATGCGAATGCGGTATGTAAGGCATGAATGATAACATGATGTCGTACGAACATGAACGATAACATAACGAAAATATAAAATATAGAGAAAAGGTATGAGCGTAGCGCACCTCTTAAGGCGGAATCATCATCTTCCTTTTACCCTTCCCAAAAGCATATCACAGCTGTCACAGCGTACGAGATCAAATCACGTCATTAGCCCGCGTCCGGGGTAATGTACCCGCTTCGTCCGCTGGTGGCGGCTTTGCCCGTGCCATATAGATACGGTGTTATTATCATCATCCCGCTAAGCCCATGCATTATGCCGGCGTGGTGGTCTTCTTACCGACGTAGGCACGGTGTAATCATCCGTAAGCCACCCATTTACGCCCCGGCGTACAGTAGTCTTTGCCGACATTAGGTGCGGTGTAATCCTGGAAACCCCGATCAAAAGCTATAACTCCATCGGAGTGACGTAAGGTCGGTAACCTCTAATTGTATTATGGAATAATCATGATCGTCGTGTCTCACCTTGAAGGAACTAACATTATGAGGTGAGACTATCAATAAAGAATAGCGTTAAGAGAACATAGACTAAGATCATAAATCTCATAAGGCATCATTTCATATACTTTGGAATCTTTAAAAATAGTCGTCATCCATGAATAAAATTGAGAAATCAAGAAATAGCTCGACATTCTTATATTGTCATTGAAATCGTAAACTTGGAACCTTTAAACATGGAATCATCATCATCATATTCATCGTAGGAAAATATTCTCATCTTTGACATCATTGTTGTCATTGTAAAACATATCCATCGTTGTGGTCATGGAAGCTTACGGAGTCATAGACCTCCGTCTTGGAAAAATACGGACATTTTGGAAAACATTTATGAATTATTAGGAAAGGAATTATGAATTATTAGGAAAGGAATTATGACTTGGAGTCATAAACATCTAACCTTTGAAAACAAGGAAGATATGGGAGCATTTATGAAATCGTAACATAGGAATCATGCCTTTGAAAGAAAGGGACGAGCCTTAACATACCTGTTTAACCTCCTATTGGCTACGCTTATGCGTCCAAGCTCGTAAGTCTACATTTAAGAGGATTTACACTAACGTTAGCCTCTTCTTCTATCGGACACTTGTTCCTAAGTTTCAAATCGTACTATTCTATATTCTCAATAAAATCGCGCATTTCCTGCCGTTTATATGCTAGCCCGAATTCTCAATTCAACAACCAACAACAATAATAGCAATACCAACATAAAAAACGTTATTTCCCATATCAAAGTATTCCATAGAACAGCCCATATGGTGTTCGCCCCATATTTCCTCCATAGAATCGTTTTATAACAATTTTACAGCTCCTTCTCCGTAAATAAACCGATATTAACACAAATAGAAAGAGATTCATACCTTTCCCTCGATAATAATGCTATATATTTACTCCTCCACCTTGAACTTAAGCCACAAAGCCTCCATACACAGTTTTGTAGTTGCAACTATACGCCGTCCGGATCGGATTTCGGGAATTATACAGTTTCGGGCACTAAAAGTCATGGTGGAAGGTTGGGAATTTTATGAAATATTTGAGAGTGTTTGGACATGTTTGGTGTGAAAATAGGCCTCCCTTTATAGAGAACGGTCCGGAGTCTACGCACCAACGGACCGACCTATTTTTCCTTCAGCGCATTCGCGCCCCTTTTGGGCGCGTTCGCGCTGGCTTAATGTTTTTGCCTGCACCTTCGTTCAGTAAAAAAGTCATAACTCTTGATACTGATATCTTGTAAGGGCCCACGACCTATGGTTGGAAGGATCTTTCAATTATCTACAACTTTCATTCTTGGCGTTTTTCCAAATTCCAAACTTATAATATCGTTTTGACCCCTCCAAGTCAGATCATCCGAAAATATTTCCTTAAATCGTCCTTTTCTGGGAGGGCTTATGCCCATATTTGGCTTATGGGTCCTTCTTGAAATTTGCTCAACTTTCCATGTACTACTCATATGTCTCTTCATATGTCCTTTATAAAACCGACGTGTGGGCCCCACTTAGCGTGCAAAAGAACGAGGGTTTCTCATTAAGTGCTATATGAACCAATTCACCCCATATGGTCTCCAAATGTCATATATAGGTTATTATTACATTCTTATAATATAAACTTCATCCTGAAACTGGGCCTCAAACCTCGTGGTGGCGCGTTCGCGCTGTGTTGGCCCTTGGCCTTCTGCGCGTTCGGGCCACTCCGAGGCGCCTTCGCACAGACCATTTTTCCTGCCTGCTAGCCCGACTTGTAACATCCATATCTCTTTACCCCGATGTCCTATTGAGGAGCGGTTTATTGCGTTAGAAACTAGACTTCCAGAACTTCACTTTAGGCTTTTGTTTTACTTCAAAACTCTTAATATACTAAAGCATATTATTTCTTCCAATTAGACCAAATTTTTTGTACCAAACCTTGCCCAACTTTCTTTCAAAGCCTCGGAAGCTTAATCCCTTAGTTCACTGGTCCTCCAATCCTCCTATAACCCGTTACGTGAACTCGGACTCTTATAATCGTAACACGTGCACCTATGATCTTGCATCTTCTCGACAATAACTCCGATGTCTGCAATTGAATAGCTAATACCTAATGAATCTCAACGTACGGAAGCTACGGGGTGTAACACACAAATTGCTTCGGCTAACGATTGTGTTCTTGTTAATGTTGATTAGTCACTAAGGATGTAAGTTCTACTCTTGGCCGGAATAGATTCTTGTTTGACTTAGAAAGACAGGCGACTCAATTCAATCTAGTGGACTTAAATCAAGAAGTTTCAACGAAGTTAAAAGAAAAAAGCACGAAGAGAATTGGTACGAAAAGAAAAAGGACTCAAGAACTAATCAAAAACCAAGTAAGGATGATTACTAGTTGTTACTTACTTTATAGAATCAAAGAAGTGAAATGAAAGTGAAACTCGAATCAAAATGCGATTACCTTTAGGATGTATGGTTTGATCTTAGATCATACGGTCCATATATTTCTTGGACGCTCAATGTACGCTCTCTCTTCAACTTGCACGGTGGGAGTACTTGGGAATTATACAGAGCATACAATATTGTACGGTCCGTACCTGAGTACGTACTTTGATTGACCAAAACAGTAAGCCCAATTTGTAATGCCCAGGTCTTTGTCTAATTGTACGAGGCGTACAAACTTATACGGTGGATTTGTACGGTTGACTTCCTTAAATTGTACGGGCCGTACAAAATTGTACGGTCCTTATTTTGATCACGTACCTTGATGTCCAAAAATAAAAAATCCAAAATTTTCATGGCCACGTACGGTTGAATTGTACGGGCCGTACAAAATTGTACGGTCCGTATTTTTTGGCCGTATAAACCTTCAGTGATTCCGAATGGTACCTTATTTTTCTTGGATCTTGGGTCAAACTTTTGACCTTTGTTGACCTGGGGGGATCCACTAAATCTAGAAACTTTCCTTTATGGGGCTAGAAAATACCTTTCCAAAAACTTTGGTGGAAATTTTGGATCAAACTTTCTTTTTGGGTCTTCTTCTTCACTATAAATCTATGAAGGTTGCTCAAGAATACATGAACATTCAAAATTCTAGCTACCCTCAAATCAACTATAATCACTCCCAAGTTTTGGATTTAGACTCCTTTTTGCTATAAGAACAAACCCAATAGTTGTTACCTCTCAATTTCTGTACAATCTCAAAACCCACCAAGGTGTTCTTTAATTTCTTCAAAGCTTGCAATTCAACAATGGTAGATCCTTCAATAGTGACTCAAATGACATGAAACTTAGGATTTAGACTCTACTAACACTAGGGAACAATATTCTAGTGTCAAATCAACAAAACAAACATAAATTTTTGGGGTTTTTGGTGGAAAATTTCTAGATTTTTTTTGTAGTTACAAAACCCAAGACTAGATTTGATGGAACAAACCTAAACTAAGCTCTGATACCAATTGATACAATAACGGAATCGAAAAGACAAGAAAATAACAAGGAAAAGAAAATGGATAGATAGATTGACACAAAAGAAGACACAATTAAGAAACTAAAGCTCTAAAATAGCTAAGACCTCTTAATTGCATACAACTAAGCACTTAATCTCTTAGGATGACCTCAAAGGAATTTGAATCACGAGCAACCAATCCTCTGAACAAGTTCTCAATCAAATGCTCAAGCAAACTCTCAACACTCAAAGTGTATTCAGTGTCAATAATCATAAAAAGTCTAAGCAATGAAATGTTTAGTCTACTACTTATACTAGGAAAATAAGGAAGACAACTCACTATTACAATTATACCCTTAGTGAAGTAAGGGCCTTGTTTAGTTGGTCTTCCTTTGAAATGAAACTTGAAAATGCTTGCATTTAAGTAGTAGCCTCTTTGCATGCATAGCCATCTTCATCACTCTTCTCCAATCCATCCTCCCATGCAATCATCAACACTTGGAATCCTCGGGAAGGCTCTAAATTAAAATCAAGTACGTCCCTCTTCATGAAGAACCTGTTACATCCCGTACTTTTGAACTTTGGATTTGTTGTAAGTTAACCGACATAAGCTAGAAGGAGTAGATGGACTAGAGTTCTACCACATGATTATGATAATCAGTATATGAAGTGTGTTAGAAGTGATCAATATTGAGTGAACTGAGATCAAAAAATTAATTATATGTGTATTTGGTTAAATATTGGATTATAGTGGAGATACAGAAAGTAAATAAAATTAGTGGAAGTGATGAGTGGCATCACTTTTTCTTCCACATGTCACCATGGGGCTAGGAGGATAGTGACTAGGCACTAAAGGTGTTTGGTGGCATAATTAGAATGCTTAAGAGGTGGTAAAAAGGGGTGGGGGCCACGTATTAATATAGATGACTTATGTAATTATTTGTCTCTTTTTCCTATATGTAATGTTCATTGCTTTTTCCTTAAAGAAACGCAAATTGGGGAGGAAAACGTACAACCCTATTTAAACAAAAAAAAAAAAGAGTGACGTTGCTTCTCTTCTTGGAGAGTAAGTAATAGCAACGTTTTCTATCTTAAAGCAAGCATAAGAAAATGTGTAATTCTTCTCAAGAACAACATGCGGATTTCGCACACCGCTTCAATCTCGTTGTTCCGTGTTTATCGCGATGTTGAATTGGAGTTTCCTTCGAAGTGAAGTAAAGTGGAAGAGAGTAGTTCTTGAAATATAAGCTAAGAATCCTCCTCTCCTAGGTATATTTAAATTCATGCAGGTCAGAGCTAAATTGTGAGATGAGAACTACGAAATTAATGGCGGGAAATCGTATTAGTTGTTGTTGTTGTGTGGACTGATTTGGAGTGTATTCTTGAGTTTTTGTGGCTGGAATTCTTGGAGTATAGCCTGTGTATGTTGCTGTTGATGTTTTGGTTCTTGATGTTGAGTTGAGGAAGTGATAAAAGTAGGCGAGATGCTGCCCGATTTTTTTATAAAAATGAGTTATCATTTGATATACATCATATACTAGTGTTCTCTAAGTTGATGGGCATATTATCATTGTTATAGGTTGAAGTGATAATCGAGGTGAGTTTGTCATTGAGTGCGTATTGATGACAAGAGGTATGTTAAGGCTATTCCTTCCTTCTTTTGGCATGATCCAAGTAACGAAACATAAACATAATATTATTCCATACATGGTTATACTCTTAGTAGTTAAGGATGCTTATGTTATTCATTCCTATGAAATGTAATTGAAGCATGTCAAAATACGATTCAGAAGTCCCTTTGATGCATATTATGATGGTGTTAATGTACATAATGATATTCAGAGGATTAACAACCTTACGTCACTCCGTAGGAAGTTCTAAAGATTCGAAAGAGGTCCCCTAAACTTTATGCATTTTCTTAGGAGTAAGATATGATGTGATAAATATGTATTTAGTACGCATGCAGGCTTGACTATTGTACCCTCACGTACCACCGGATGATGACCGGTTAGGTAGATATGTATCTTCAGATACCGCCGGATCATAGCCGGACGGGCAGACACCTATTTACCACCGAGTGACGGCCGGATGGGCAGTTATGCGTTCACCGGTAAGCTACAACTGGTTGGATAGATATGTCATAGGAATTTACCACCGGGCTACGGCCAGCTGGGCAGTTATACAGTTACCATCAAGCTACGGCCGAGTGGCCAGTTACCACTGATCAGTTGGGCAGTTAACGTCACGATAATGATGCAGTAGTCAGAAACATGGCATTGTAGACATACATATATGAGATGGTAGTTATTATGCATGTTATGGCGCTCAGCGGCAAGTTAGAGATTACATGTTGATTTTCTCCCCTCCCAGTACTGGTGTTTATTGTTATGTTTCATTTCCTCCCTACATACTCTATACATAATTTCGTATTGATGTCCCTTTGCCTGGGACGCTGTGTTCATGCCCGCAAGTTTGTGGTTCGTTCGGCTCAGAGGAATGATTGGTTTAGAGGATCGAGTGGATTGGAGTGTTGTTGGTTGATAGTGATAGAGTGATTGAGATGGAATACGGGAACTGAAGGATTACAATGAGGCACCTTGCTATCGGGTTCAGGAGATTGAGGTTCGTAAGACTTGAGATGAGGTAACACAAGTTAGTGATGTGAGAGCTTAGTTGCGATTGTACACGCAGAGGGGGGACTTGAGAGTTTATGGATGAGTTGGAATGTTCAGTTATATCATAGACTTCCGTCACCCGCTTGGTCATTACAGTCTTTTGGCACTTTTGACCATTCCCCGAGCTTGGGTAGCTCATTTTTTGACCTGAGGGGACTGTTGACACATTTCCCGAGGTGTTCGGGATTGATTTTAGTGACTTTTTTGGAAAAATTGGCTTTTAGCGAAAAAGGGTTGACTCAAAGTTGACTTTTAGACAAACGAACCTTTTTCGGAGTCCATCGACTCCGAGAGGTCTAGAAGGTTTTTTAGAACTTATGTGTATATCTGGTTCGGTTCCTAATGCACTCGGGTGAATTTTGGGACTTGGGTTGGAAAATTAAAATCGAGGTATCGGGTGTTGACTCGGTCAAGGAGACCTCCATTGGGAATTTCGAGTCCACGAGTACGTTCGTAGCGTGTTTTTATGTGTGTCTGTGTATATGATTTGTGAGCAGATGGCCTCGGGAGTTAGTCAAAAAATTCGGGTTGAGTTGTGAAAATTGGAATAGTTTCTGGTGTCTGGTGCCCGCTTTAGCGCACCAAAGACCGCGGTAGCAAGACTGCGATATGGCCACGTCGGCGAAGTGACCGGCCCATGCCATTTAGGCATGATCGTCAGCGGGCCCAAGCGGTTTGAGTGATCGGGGCAGTAAGAGTGATCGGCACCGACTGCGTAAAATGATATAAAACCCCAAGTCTTTTCATTCATTTACTATTCCAAAAGTGGTTTATATGGGGAGAAATTCTAGAGGATTCTTGGAGAAGATTCTTGGTGGTAAGTCCTTCTAATCTCCTTGCTAGTTCATTACTCCTAATCATCTTAGAATCCCTTTTTCCTTATTAGTTCATTAGTAATGGGAGATTAAAGTGGGTTTAATGAATATTCTTTCTAGGCTTCTAAATCATGATTTGTTGGTTGGGTTGGCTGAGTTAAGTTCGGTATACATTTGTGTGAAATTGAGTAAGGCAATTCGGGCAAGGACGATTCAGTGGGATACTTAAGGATATTAGTGATACTGTTGTATGATACGCCGAATTTAGAGAGCATTCCATTCAAAGTGGTAAGTGTTAAGGGAATGATAATGTGCAGAGTGTGTGGTACGATCCTATCTCCAGGATTAATTTGGCTGGTTACAAGATTTATGATTACATGGTATTCGATGGAGTGGATTCGAGGATTGATTACGGATCGGTAGTCGTGAAGTGATTAGAAAATTGGGAATTGACGAGTCGAGAAAAGTTATAGATGATTGTGAATCGATAAGAAAAAGGTACATCTTGGGGATTTCTTGGGTCAATATGGATTGTGGTGTCGTCTTCTTGCATTTTTCGATTTAGATGTGTTTGTTGCGAGAGCTTAAGAATCTCTGACAGGACGAACTACGTGATATGACAGAGTTCTATGAGGTTCGTGATCCGCGACTAATGAGAGGCATATTTCAGTGAATCAGCTTGTTGAAGTTTATAAAAAGTGGCTTGGTGGTACACCGTCAGATAAGTTTCGTGACCTTCTACAGTGGATGAGTTAGCATGCCTTAAGAGAGAAGATTGTGGAATCCCTATCATATGAGGACTAGAGTTATATTTTTGAGGTGACACTATGAGAGGTTCGATGGTTATATAATTACTATACGAGGCTTTAGGTTTGCATCCAAAAGTTCGGGTTTGTATCAGATTTACGTATCGGATAAAGGTTGAGAAACATGAAGATTGAAACCGTAAGGTATAGCTCTTCAGTACTAAGTTGATAACTCGGATAGGACTCAACTTGTGAAGTAGAAGATGATAGACATGATTTGTTATGCGTGAGGAAAAGATGGGAATTGACCGCCACAGAGGTGCGATAGGACTGTGATTGGTTTCGGGAATTCGGAGTCAGTTCAAACGACTATTGGAGATATTTGAGTGTTGTGCATTCATTCCGGGTCAGCATGGTTTGAGTTAGGCTTTATATGGTAGGAGGTATCGTTCTCCCGTGGGATTGGTTTGATGCATTTGAGGTTCTTCGTAGAGTTTGAGATGTTGGGTGTTCCTCTGATTTTCCATGTGCCAATAGTGAGGAAGTACCATTCCGATAGGTCTTACATTATTCTTTGGGATTCAGTAATGCGTGATGAGAACTTGTCTTATGAGGAGGACCCTATTGCCGTCTTGGATAGGAAGGTTAGAAAATTGAGATCTAAGGAGATTGCGTCAGTGGAAGTCAGTGGAAGCATCGTCCGATTGAGGAAGCTACATGGGAGACTGAGTTTGAGATACTGAGAGATATCCCCAGTTATTTTTCAAGTTAGTTACTCTTCCTCGTTTCATTCCCCTTGTCGCTCGAGGACGTGCGATTGTTTAATGGTATCGATCGCAACTACCGTTTTGTCGATATTGTATTTTTTCATTTTTGCCCCCATTGACTCATCCCCCAGCCTTGTTAGTACTATTTTCATCCGCGGGGACCGGTGGCACAGTTCCCTAGGCATCATTTTGGGTTTTGGAATAACTTTTAGAAAATTTGGTGTTAAAGCGAAAACCGTTTGACTCGAAGTTGAGTTTTGGGTAAACGTGCTCGTAATCAAATTCCAACAGTTCCATTAGGTCCGTAGGGTGATTTATGATTTAGTGGTGTCATTGGTTTGGTTCTCAAAGGGTTCGGGTGTGATTTGGGTCATTGGTTGAGAAACTAGTTAAGTTAGAATTGGAGTTGACCACGGTTTGGAGTTGACCACGGTCAACATCGGGTCAAGATGATCCCTTGTCGATGTTTTCAAAGTTCCAATAAGTTTTCATGATGATTTTGGACATATCCACTAAGTTTGATTAGATTCCGATGAGTTTTGGATAAGTTTGGGTTGTATGGTGATTGTTTTCGGTTTCGACGTCGATTTTGTTATAGCCCGTAATTTGTACGTTGGGACATTCCGAGCCAACCATGAAAAGTTAAGGACAAGACCATTTCGGGATACGAGGTTGAGAATTTGGCCTTCGATTTTGTTTTAATGTACAAGTTGCATATTCATCTTTTCATTGGTATGGAGTGTTAAGGGTAAATTTGGAATAAGGAAAATTTAGGGTTGAAAGTGAAATTATGGAAACTAATGTTTCATGAAATATGGGGCCAAAAGTGAAAATTTGGAGACTTAATTTTTATGAAATATAGGCCATGTGGCCGTGCAAGGTGGATGGGGGTGGCCCACATGGATTAATTATTATAAGTAGTATAAGATGACTAATTAGTCATCTTCCACACTTGAAGAGAAATCAAGAAGTTTTGAGAAAGAGAGAAAGAGCCATACGGCCATGGAGATGGAAAAGTGAAGACCAAAGCTAGCCATCAAAAAATTGTTCTCTCCTAGGTTTTCAACTCTTTGGAAGGTGCTAAACATCATGGAATAATTGTTAGGGCAAGCCAAGCCTTTGTTCATGCAATTCTCAACCTAAGTCATCTTGAAGAACTAAGTGAAAAAGGTAAGTTTTAATCCTCTTTTCATGTGTTATGAAGGGTTGTGCATGTTGTAGTAAGTGGAAATGGATGAAATTCATGGAAATATGGAAGTTGGTATGTGGCCGTCTATATGTGTTGTTTTGTAGAACATGATGAACTAATTTTATTTAGTATGTTTTGGTTGTTATTGTATGGATTCTATGGTGAAAATGATAATTTAATGGTCCAAGTTGAAGTAGAGAACGTTTATGGGCTGTTTTGAAGATAATGTAAATTTAGTGTAATGTCTTGTATTTATGAAAATGAAGTTGTTAACGTGTAGATTATTGGTGTAGTGTAAGAACTTGGAAGGAAGAAATGTATTGTAGTTGTTCTTGTCAAGTTAGAAGGGTTCGGGTTTTGTAGTGCAAGGATTGGGTTGTTTTGAATATTTTACGGATCGTTTGAAAGGTTCTTGAATCTCGTTTGAAAGGTTTCGGATTAGCATTTGAATGTATAAGCATTGATGTTGGTATTGATCTTATGTGGTTAATTTGAACGCTAAATGATAATGTCGTGAAATATGTAGAAAAGAGTTATTGACGTTAGAATGCCTTTTGAATTAATTGTTGATGTTGCTAGAATGGTTGTTGGTATTGTTGTTGAAAATTTAGTCGAAGTTGTAATCTCGGGATGTTGAATTATTAGGAAAATCTTTCTAAATTTCTGTAAAATTAAGTGTTAGTCAAAATTGAAGTTTTAAGAATCTATGGCTAATGTTTGATATCAAATGATGTTGTTG
>NC_081345.1:8203176-8216775 GCF_029784015.1 Lycium ferocissimum | reverse complement strand
AAGATGCTTCTTTCCCTTTTGGTCTTGGAAACCCCGACAAAAAATCCATAGAAAATGTCAAGCCAAGGTCTTTGAGGGGTGGGGGAGAGTGTGGCATAAAATCCATGGGGAAGGAGTCTAGACTTAGCGCCACGGCACTCAATGTATTGGCCACAAATTTTGTCAACATCCCGACTCATATTAGGCTAATAAAATTTCTCCTCAAGAAGTCCCAAGGTTTTATCAATCCCAAAATGTCCAATTAATCCCCCATTGTGTGCCTCCCTCACAAATAGTTCTCTCTAAGAGCTCATGGTCACACATAGTCTCTTGTTCTTGAACAAGAAACTATCAAATTTTGAATTGGGAGTAGAAGACCTATCCCTAATCCATCTTTACCGTTCCCATTCTTCGCATTCTAGAAAGATTTTTGTAAAGATGGGGTCATCGGGATACAATGTCTTCAAGCTTTCAAAACCCATCAATTTGGAAGACAAGGTATTAATCAAAACATGTTTTCTAGATAAGGCATCCGCCACTACATTGTTCTTTCCCTTTTTGTATTGGATTACATACGAGAAAGTTTCAAGGAATTCAACCCATTTCGCATACCGTTTGTTCAATTTACCTTAGGCCTTAAGATGTTTCAAGGACTCACGGTCGATCCTAATCACAAACTCTTTAGGCCACACGTAGTGTTGCTAATTACCCAAAGCTCTAACCAAAGCATATAATTAAAGATCATAGGTAGAGTAATTCAACGTTGCACCCTTAAGCTTTTCACTAAAATAGGCAATGAGTTTTTGGTCTTGCATCAAAATGACACAAGTACCTACTTTACTAGAATCACATTCAATTTCAAAGATTTTGTCAAAATCGGGTAATTGCAACAACGGTGTGGAGCCAAGCATTTTTTTCAAAGTTTCAAAAGGCCTTGCTTGCTCCTCACCCGAAGAAAAAGGCTTATCCTTTCGGATTACCTCGGTTAAAGGAGCGGCTATGGTACTAAATACTTTAACAAACCGCCTATAGAAACTAGCCAATCCATGAAAACTGCTCACATCACCAAAGGTTGTGTGTTGGCAATCTTAATAAGCGTTACTTTTGGATTCATCAACCTCAACATCCCTTGAACTCACAACAAACCCCAAGAAAACAACTTTCAGCAACACAAAAAGAGCATTTAGCCACATTAGCATAAAGTTGTTCTTGTCTAAGCACTTCAAACACCCATTTCAAGTGATCACCATACTCATCCATGGTTATACTATACACCAATATATCATCAAAGTAAACAATAACGAATTTGCAAATAAAAGGTTTGATCACTTGAATCATTAAACGCATGAAAGTACTAGGAGCGTTAGTGACACCAAAAGGGATCTTCAACCATTCATATAGACTAAATTTGGTCTTGAATGCCGTTTTCCACTCATCTCCGAGTTTCATCCAGATTTGATGGTATCCGCTCCTAAGATCTATCTTAGAAAATATGCATGAACCATTCAATTCATCAAGCATGTCATCAAGACGAGGGATGGGATGGCGATACTTTACCGTTATCTTGTTGATGGCTTGGCAATCAACGCACATGCGCCATGTCCCATCTTTCTTTGGCACCAATATCATGGCACGGCACATGGACTCATACTTTCTCGCACAACTCCCTTTTTAAGGAGTTCATCCACTTGCTTTGAAGTTCTTTAGTATCATCCAGGTTGGCTCTATAAGCCGATTTGTTAGGCAATTGGGACCCCGAGACAAAGTTAATTTGGTGCTCAATTCCCCTTAAGGGTGGAAATACTTTTGGGAGTTCCGTTGGGAACACATCATCAAAATCCTGCAAAAGAGAAGAAATAGAACTAGGCAAAGAAGATGTTAGTTCGTTAGTGTGCAAAGCATAGCCCCTATGTGTAAGGAGTATCACCGGTTGTTGCTCCTCCCACTCCTCCTTACTCTCTTCTAGATTTTTCAAGAAGGACACCTTAGCCTTTCCTCTTGACTCCTTCTTTTTCTCACTTCCCTCTTGAGAACTAATTTCTTCACTATTCCTTTATACACCCTTTCCCTTTTCCTTCAATTCCCTTATTTTATGATAAACTTGCCCAACTTGTGAATGTGACATAGGGCATAACACATGTTTGAGCCCATTGTGTACAAGTGTATACCGATAAGTTCTCTCATCATGTTTGGTCGACCTATAATATTGCCAAGGTCTTCCCATTAGAAGGTGACAAGCTTGCATGGGAACAACATCGCAAAGAATTTTATCTTGATACTTCCCCACTTTGAACTTAATGATAGCTTGTCGAGTCACCTTCAATTCTCTATATTCGTTGAGCCATTGGAGTTTGTAAGGATGTTTATGAGTGGTGGTGGGAAGTTCTAAGAAATCATCCAATTTTGTGCTTGCAACATTTTCACAACTCCCACTATCAATGATCATGACACACACATTTTGATTGATAACAAACTTAGAATGGAAAATATTCGCCCGTTGTCTAGGATCATCCATGGCCTTGCTTATTATTGTTCTCCTTGCCACATAGTTCGAGATAGTGATCTCCCCTTCTTGAGGCTTGGCCATACATGTCATCACTCTTTTTGTCAAACAAATTGGAACGGTGATGTCTCAATCACCATCCATATCGTCTTGCTCTTCATTACTCCCAAGTATATCATTCTCATGATTACCCTCATCATTCTCTTCATCACACTCCCTCACATCATCATTACTACAAGCTTTTTCATACTTCCCAACAAAGGCTTTCCGATTGGGGCACTCACTCATCCTATGGCCAAAGCCTTGACTCTTAAAGCATTGTATTAGAGTTGGCTTCTTACCTCCTTATTTGGGAGTAAACTTTGGAGGTTTCTTCTCTACTTGAGTATGCTTCATAAAAGGGTTCTTGGTTTATTGCATGGTGCCCTTATTCCTTTGCCAATTTGAGGAAGAATTTCCTCTTTCCTTATTGTTGTTCCATGAACTTACGTATCCTCTCGACTTATTGATCATGTTTTCCTTGAGCCCATCTTCTATCTCAATAGCCAATTCAAGAGTTTCATCAATATCACGATAGTTATGGAGTCTCATAGTCATAGCATTCAATGCGTCCTCTTCAAAGTTGATCCTCATTTTTACAAGTTGGAACTCATTATAATATTCTTCCACACTCTTCTTCTTTTGTCTCAAAGTGTATACCTTCTTTAGTTGCTCTTGTTTGTAACGTTCGGTGACATACCTACGCCTCAAGATATTCTTTAGCTCTTCCCAAGTAGGTGTGGGAGAAAGTCCATGCAACCTTCTTGCTTTCGCTTGAGTTTCCCACCATGTGGAGGCAAATCCTTCAAATTGAGCAATGGCATAAGATTCCTTTTTCAGCTCAGACATGTTATTTGTCAAGAAAATTCGATCACAATACATCACCCAATCAAGGAACACATTGGGATCACTACCCCCTTTGAAGGTTGGGAGAGTGACCTTGATGGAGTTGAGACTTGTGTCCTGTCCTCCACTAATGTTTCTTATAGTTCCCGTGTTCACCATATGGATCTCCGCCATAGTTATCACCATAGAACTCATTGTCTTGATGACCATCTCAGTTTTGATAGACTCCTTGCCTACCCATTTGAGGGATAGGTCAATTTCTCCCACCTCTTCCTCTTTGAGGACCTTTCACATGCACTCGTTGTCCCCTATATTTATTGACATAGCGGTCAGCCGCATCTTCATACCACTCTTTTTGGTCATCATCATCCAAGGGTTGTACATTTCGAATTGGTTGACGGTTTGGAGGGTTTTGGGGTATGATGGGGTCATTTGGAGGTTGTTCATGTGGAATTTGGTTTGTGGAGGTGTGGGTTTCTTTGAGGTGTTGGAAGGTTGTGTGGTGGGTTGGTGTTTTGAGAAGTAGGGTTATATAATTAATGGATAGTTCCGGGTGACAAGGTAGGGGAGTGGTCTTGATGTTCCCTACTCGTAGTCCCTTGGAATTGAACCTGAGGAGAATATGACAATTCGCTCATGCTTCCTTTTAGAGCCCGTATCCCTCCTTCCGCATTTCCCATTCGATTATACAAAGTGGCTATCATTTTAGCCAAATCATGAAGCGTTACTCCTCGGGTGGGAGTTGGAGTTTCCTTCCCATTCGCCATGGTACCTATTAAAACAAAACTCAACAAAACAAGAAAACACATTAGGTTAGTGAAAACAACTGACAAACACTCAAGTATGCGCACCTTTAGTTGCCTTACAAAATGCTTCGGCCAATGATTGTGTTCTTGTTAATGTCGATTAGTCACAAAAGGATTTAATTTTTACTCTTGGCCGGAATGGATTCTTGATTAACTCAGAAGAATGGACAACTCAATTCAAACTAACGGACTTGAATCAAGAAGTTTCAACAAAGTTAAAAGGAGAAAAGAATGAAAAAAATTGGCACGAAAAGAATTGCAGACTCAAGAACTAATTAACAACCAAGTAACGATCAATTACTAGTTGTTAATTAGTTAGAAAAATCAAATAAATGAAGTTAGGAAGTATTAAAACCGTGACGAACACTTAGCAAAAATTCAGGAAAATTTCTCGACTCGCATTCTCCACGCATCGCGGGTTGATCGCGAGCTTCACCCCTCTCTGAATTTGCACTGCACGCGCGTGGTGGTTGGTCTCACGCGTTGGGGCCGTATCACGGGCCCACTACCACGTGGAAGATCCGGATTTTGTGATTTTTGGGCTAGATTTTCTGAATTTGTGACTTGTTTTGGGCCCACTGAACCTAGTATTTCCCCTTTTTGGCTCAACAAACACTTTTCTACAACTTGACCTTGGAAATTTGGATCAAACACTCCTTTTTGGTCTTCTTCTTCCTATGAAGATTTGAATGCCTTCAAGAACACCAAGAACATTCAATAACCTAACCACCTTCAATTCATCTCAAAATCACTCCAAAATCTAGATCTAGGGTCTCTTTGTTGTAGAGAACAAAGCCCAATAATTTTTAACCTTCAATTTCCACCTAATATCCAAGACCTACCAACTTGTTCTTCAAGTTTTCAAAGCTTAAAATTTCAAAAATGGTGGATCCTTCAAATCTAATCCAAATACCTCCAAATTTCAGATTCCTACCCTTTTTTACTAGGAGAACACAACCCAATAATTTTCAATCTCCAATTTCTACTTCTCCCACACAACCCACTTTGAATTCTTCAACTTTCAAGCTCCTTCAATGGTGATTGACCCAAAAGTGACCCAATTGACTTGAAATTGAAGATTTAAACTCTAGAAATACTAGGAAACTCAAATCTAACACTAGAAACAACAAGAAATTTAAGGGTTTGTGAATTTTTGATTTTTTTTTTATAGAATCAAAACCCAAGACTAGATTTGATAGAACAAACCTAAAGCTCTAATACCAATTGATACAAGAACGAAAATGAAAGTAAGAATAAAATGACATGGAAATGAAAAGATAACTAGATTAACACAATAGTAGACACAATTAGGAAACCAAAGCTCTTCAATAGCTACGACCTCCTAATTACACACTACTAAGCACCTAATCTCCTAGGATGACCTCAAGGGAACTTATGTCCAAGCAACCAATCCTCTCAACAAGATTCACAATCAAAAGCTTAGAAAGCTCACAACTCTCAAAGAGTAATTTAGTGTTTAACATCAATGTTCATAAAAACTGTACCTAGGAAATGTTTAAGTCTGCTATTTATACTATAAACATAAGGAAGACAAGCTAGCTATTACAGTTTTACCCTTAATGAAGTAAAGGCCTTGTTTGGTTGGTCTTCCTAGGAAATGAAACTTGAAAATGCTAGCATTTAAGTAGTAACCTCTTTGCATGCATAGCCATCTTCATCACTCTTCTCCAATCATCCTCCCATGCAGTCATCAACACTTGGAATTCCCGGGAAGGCTCTAGAGTGAACTCAAGTACGTCCCTTTTCATGAACAACCCTTGAAATGCTTGAAGCACACTAGCTTAGTTCCTTGTGAAAGGCCATGATGAAACTTGGGTTGTATCAATGCGTTCTTCCTTAGCTTCAAACACCCCGTGAACTTGATTCACTACTAGCAGGGAATCGCATTTCGCCTCGATGATTTTGGCACCTAGCCCTCGAGCCAACTCAAGACTTGCAATCAAAGCCTCGTACTTCGCTTCATTGTTAGTCAGAGGCATGCTATTTATTGCTTGCCTCAGGATTTCTCCGGTCGGGGTGTGCAAGGCTATCCCCAAACCGGTCCCTTTTACATTGGATGCCCCATCAGTATAACGCATTCACACTCTCGATTTTTCCTGGAACCAATGAAGCCTCCTTATCAACTTGGGGGATCACACCTGGACTAAAATCGGCAACAAAGTTTGCGAGAACTTGCGACTTGATTGCCGTTCGTGGCTTATATTCAATATCAAATTCACTTAATTTGACTGCCCACTTTGCCAATCGCCTCGATAGTTCAGGCTTATGGAGCACATTTTGCAAGGGGAACGTGGTCACGATGGCAATTGGGTGGCACTGGAAATATGGCTGAAGCTTTCACGATGCCATGACTAGGGCAAAGGCCAATCTTTCCAGAAGCGGGTACCATGTTTCAGCCCCAGACATAACTCTGCTTACATAGTAGATAGGAAACTGCGTACCTTGTTCTTCCCGAACTAAAACAACACTTACCGCAACCTCTGAGACGGCGTATAAACTTGCAATAGTTCACCATCCTTTGGCTTTGACATGAACGGAGCTGAAGACAGGTATGCTTTGAGATCATGGAGCGCCTGCTGGCATTCTGGAGTCCACTCGAAGTCGTTCTTCTATTTGAGCAAAGAGAAGAACTTGTGACATTTCTCCAAAGACCGGATATAAATCTGCTGAGCGTAGCGTTACGACTGATCAATCGCTGCACCGCCTTTACGTCTTCTATCGTATCCGAAATGTCTTCAATTGCTTTAATTTTCTCTGGATTTATCTCTATCCCTCTTTGAGAAATGAGGAAACCCAGGAATTTCCCAGACTCGACACCGACTGCGCATTTCTCTGGGTTGAGCTTCATGTTGAACTACCGTAAGATCTCAAACGTTTTCTGTAAATGACTAAGATGGTCTTCTATACGAAAAATCTTAACTAACATGTCTTCAATATAAACCTCCATTGTCTTACCTATTTGCTGCTCAAATATTTTATTTACAAGTCGTGGCTCCAGCATTTTTTAACCCGAAGGGTACCACGTTATAACAATAGGTTCTGAACTTCGTGATGAAGGATATTTTCTCTTGATCCTCCGAGTGTATCCGTATCTGTTTATACTCAGAGTAAGCGTCGAGAAAAATCATTACCCCATGTCCATCATTTGATCGATACTGGGAAGCGAAAATGAGTCCTTCGGACATGCTTTATTGAGATCTTTAAAATCGATGCACATTTTGAATTTATTTCCCTTTTTTGGTACCACAACTACGTTAGCTAACCAATTCGGGTATTTATCTTCTCGGATGGACCCTATATTCAACAAACAAGATATCTATTCCTTCACAAACCTGTTGTGGACTTCGACAATGGGCCACTTTTTTTGGCGCACAGGTGGGAAGCTGAGGTCCAGCCCAAGCTTGCGGGTTTCGACGTCCGCGGGTATCCTCATCAATAATTTGCGGGACCAAGCAAAACTATCTCTGTTATCTTTTAAATAATTAAGAAATAACTCCCTGAGCTCCGGGGTTAACCCCGTGACGCGGTATACCTTTCTTTCTGGCAGATCCGAACGTAAACCGATCTGCTCGAGCTCTTTGGCTGTAGACTTGGTGGCGTCTGGGTCTTCAGGTGGTTGGAAATACCTCAGAACCCCGTACTTGTCGTCAACTTCTTCGGGACCCACTGTGTTCCCATCCTCTGAAGGAGTTTGATGAAGCCTTGTTCGGTGTTGTTTCGGAACATGTGATTCTATTTTGTCGATTCTTGGTGCTGATTTGCTTGCCGTTGGTTTCTCGATTGCGAACATCTCCTTTGATGCCAGCTGCTCCCTCCGGATCTGCCTGATCCCTTTCGGAGTGGGAAATTTCAGCTGCAAATGGAGAGTCGATGGCACAACTTTTATGTCATGGAGACAATGTCTCCCGAAGATTGTGTTATAACGTAGGCCGCCATCGATCACATAGAACTTTGTTATTTTGACGATTCCTCAAGCTTCCTCGGGTAAGTCTATCTCCCCTTTGGTAGTTTCCTTTGGACATGTTGAAACCAGAAAGGGTTCTTGCAATCGGTATGATTTTATCCAGCAATCCTATCTCTTCTGTCACTTCCCTAGCAGCCATGAGTGGCACCCACATAAATCCCCTAGTGGGCGAACCATCCCGTTAACCAACTATCCAACCGTTTACCAATTAATTAACCACTTTTAGACAAGTCAAGAATATAACAAAAGTAATAATTACCCAAAATTTCTAGTCATGTCATAAATAAATAACGAATGCAGAAGTCTAACTATTACAACCCCAAAATTCGAAAGTCATCGTACTAGGACTCTAAAACATAAACTATTTAAGGAAATAACAACTGTCTGAAATAACACAGTAATGTCTGGAATGGAAATAGACATCAATAAGAGAAGATCTTCAAGCGACCTGGCATGGATAAGAGCTCACCCTCAAATCTGTCGGAAACTAGCCTCACGCTAAATGTGAGGTCTGGTAGATGTCGCTCGATCAGAATCTATACTCAAAAGAATGCAGCAAGGTAGTCTCAGTACAAACACTATGTACTGGTAGATATCATAGGCCGACTAAGATTAGTATCATGCATAAAATCAATAGAATAGATAAATAGGCACAACAACACATAACTATTTGAAATTATCAATAAGAATCATCCCACACCGAAATAAGATAAGAGTACACAAACAACAATTAGTAAAAGTAACTCAACCCATGTCATCACCAAACAACCGTAACTCACGAATTATCTCAACTCTGTCACATATCCGTTCACATATGCTAAATGGTATTGTTTGTTCAAATAGCCATGACCTGTAGGGGACCCATGATGTCCACGTATCACTCGCTCCAGAACTGACATCGAATCACGAGCCCATAACTAGGCCACATCCTCACCCTATCAAATGTGCCTTTTCATATTTATTTGTTCTTTCTCATCTCGATGTATTTTCGTTCCCACAATCAATAGGGAATATGAACAGTTAATAAATCATTATCAAGGAACATAAGTCACCATATCACAAGTCATATCAAGACTCAAAATCAATTCATCAATAGCATGAATAAGGGATTACTCCAAGTGAACGAGAAGAGTATTCATTAACTTTTTCTTTATCATATCATAACAATTCATCACATAATAAATCAATCAATGTCAAACTTAGGAATTTCCGACTACATTTTATGTCCGAAGCCCTAATCATCCTTCTCCTGCCTATTTCATAACATATGCAATCAACTAATCAAAGTCTAACTTAAGTAGACCATAACCTACCTCAAAGCCGAACTGGAACAATGCAAGCTACTCCACATGAGCCTTTCCTTTCCGCAACGCCTCGAAACGTTCAAGGTCTAGAAATATAGCGCTACATGAGTATTCGAATCATCTACTCAAACAATATAATAATTGGGAAAGGGAAGCCCACTTATTTTTGCTCTTTCCAATTGGTTGAATTATCACTTATATTGAACTCATCATTACCTCTCTCCCAATGATCATACTATTCTAATTGTTGGGTTTCTAATCAATTCAACCCTTTCACAAGCAGTTTTATGCTAAAGTTACCATCTTTGTGAAACCCTAAGTCTCACTACATCATTCTCATCCATTAGAGCATGAATTCCCACCCTAGGAAGTGATAATCTATAACCTTAGATGAATAAACAACAATAAAATCACTAATCCATTCGTCAGGTAAGGGTTTCTTAAGTTCTAGGGCTTTAGTCCTTTCATTCACCATTAGCGAACCTTACACTAATCATGGAACTTAATATAATGATGGAATGAACAAAGTAGAGGGTTGAGACTTGCCTTTCAAGACTATTTTAGCCCTAGCCTTAGAAATTCGCCACAGAAGTTCTTGGCAACTGTTTTGGAGTTATGTGGAGAATGGGTTCGAAAATAAGAATATAAAACACTGATTCTGCCTCTCATCGACCGCTGTAGCGGGCTATGTCCCACTATGGCGGACTTCATTAATTGCCTCCGCCTCGCTATGACAGACTCGCTACGGAGGTCCCACAACCGTTGCAACGGTCTATTTTGACTAGTAGCTCTGGTTTTTTCAATCAGTTTCTCACCTAACAACCCCAATATCAATCCGAGGCCCTATAGACGCAAACCAAACATGCATATATGCATAAAAACACGCTACGGACTCACCCGCGGCCTTGAAATTCTCAACAAAGGTCTAGTTTACTAAGTCACCCCCATAACGACCTAGCAAGTCGTTACATTAGATACCAATTAAACACCCGTTCGTCCCTGAACAGACAAGGAAGAGAAACAAGGGAAAAAGTACACGACTCGGTGAAAAGGTCAGGGGATAGTTATTACGCGTATCGAGTCGGTCTCCCAGTAGCTTTTCTCCAACGGAATTCGTTCTTCCACTGAACCTTTGCTGACGCTATTTCTTTCGACCTCAGCTTACGAAACTCTCTATCTAGAATCGCAACAGGCTCTTTCTCATAGGAAAGATTCTCATCCAACAAGACAGAATCCCAACGAATGATAAACAAACCATCGCCATAATATCTTTTCAACATAGAGACATGGAACCTTTGGATGCACACGTGATAGCCCTTGGGGCAAAGCCAACTCGTAGGCTATATCCCCTACACGATTAAGAATCTCAAACGGACCAATGAATCTGGGACTAAGCTTACCCTTCTTCCCAAACCTCATCACACCCTTCATGGGTGAGACCTTCAACAAGACTTGTTCTCCAACCATGAACTCAAGATCTTGGACTTTTCGATACGCATACTCCTTCTGTCTACTCTCAGCCACCGAGAGCTTTTCCTGAATCACCTTAACTATATCTGATGACTCTCTCAAAAGATCGGTACCCTATGGCCTTACCTCATGCATCAAACCACCCGACAGAGAGCCTACGTCTCTCCTCGCAAAGAGCCTCAAATGGGGCCATGTCGATGCTCGAGTGGTAACTATTGTTATACACTGAGCTCTGCCGAACCGGTACATATCAAGCCTCGTAGCGGTAGCCGAACGAACTCCCCTGGCCAAGAATGGACGCTCTGCCGCAATCAAACAAGCCGAACTGCCCATGCTAGCATATTTCCTGCTCAAGGCATCTGCCATCACATTTTCCTTGCCAGGATGATACAAGATAGTAATATCGTGATCCTTAAGCAACTCCATCCATCTCTACTGCCTAGAATTAAGATCCCTCTATTTAAACATATCTTTGAAGACTGCGATGATCAGTAAATACCTCGCGACTGGCACCATAGAGATAGTGCCTCCAAATCTTTAACGTAAAAACCACAGCTGCCAACTCCAAGTCAGTTCTTCTCATGAATCTTCAGCTATCTGGAAGGATAAGAAATCACCTTTTTTTCCTGCATCAAAACAGAACCCAAACCTGAACGAGAAGCGTCATAATAAACCACAAAGTCCTTGCCCTCCACGGGAAAAGATAGAATAGGGGTTGTAGTCAATAGAGTCTTGAGCTTTTGGAAGCTCTCCTCACACTCGTCGAATCACTGAAAAGGTACCTCTTTCTGAGTCAACTGGGTCAAACGTGAAGCAATGAAAGCAATCCCCTTCACGAACTGACGATAGTAACTGGCCAACCCCACAAAGCTGCGAATTTCTGTCACTGAAGTAGGCCTAGCCCAGTCTCTCACTGCTTCGATATTTTTAGGATCAACCATAATCCTTTCCTTTGAAACCATATGTCCCAAGAAGGACACAGACGCAAGCCAAAACTCACACTTAGAGAACTTGGCATAAAACTCCCTGTCTCTTAGTAACCCAAGAACAACTCTCAAGTGTTTTTCATAATCTTCTTTACTCTTAGAATAAACCAGAATGTCATCAATGAACACTATCACGAAGGAGTCTAAGTATGACTTAAAAATGCCATTCATCAAATCCATAAAAGCAGCTGGGGCATTAGTAAGCCCGAAAGACATAACAAGAAATTCATAATACCCGTACACCCGAAAGGTTTCTAGGAATATCCTACTGCCCGAATTTTCAACCGATGATAACCCCATCTCAAATGAATTTTGAAAAACGAAGCCCACGAAGGCGATCGAAACAAATCATTAATATGTCATCAATATAAGGGACGGGGTATTTATTTCGGATGGTGACTTTATTTATCGAGGTAATAAATGCACATCCGCATAGTCCCATCTTTCTTTTTTCACCGAAACGTTATAGGAGCCCCCACGTACACTCGGGCAGTAACGAAACCCTAACTAAGAAGATCCCGAAGTTATTCTTTTAATTTCCTCGACTATCCGGTACCGTGTATACGCGAATGTAAATAGGGCTGGTCCCTGGCTTTAAGTCAATGCAGAAATCAATGTCCCGGTCTAGTGACATGCCTGGCAAGTCTGCGGAAAACACCTCCGCAAACTTATGTACCACAGGAACTGACTCAAGAGATGGACTGTCAAACACTGGTATCACGGATATATGCCAAATAAGCCAAGCGCCCTCTATCCACTAACTTCTTTGCACGAATAAAGGAAATAATTTTCTTTGGGGAGGGGCTGGTGTTACCCTTCCACCAAGTTCTAGGCACAGGGCATATACAGACCTGTCTTGGGATAACTTCCGTAATTGCATGATAAGGAGCTAACCAACTCATAACCAGGATGACATCAAAATGTATCTTATCTAGAATCACTAAATCAGCCTAGGTGCCATACCCTATAAGTGTGACAATACAAGATCGAAAGAATCCATCTACAACCACAAAGTCTCTAACTGGAGTAGATACATGTATAGGGGCATCAAGAAAATCACAGACCATATCAAGACCCATAGAGAAATATATAGACACACAGAAAATATAGAGGCACCGGTCAAACAATACGTAAGCCATCATCATGGGTGGGGACCGAGATGTTACCCTGATGACCGCATTTGAGCCCCTTGCCCTCTCGTCCTACCAGAAAGGCACAACAATGCACGGTCCCCCGCAGCCTACGAACCACCGCGATCAACCCCGTTCGAGTTTCGCCTCTCGCCTGGCCGGGCGTCCATCTCTACTGCATCGAAACCCGCCCTCGTTATGGGCCGGGTGCCACCTCTACCACCGCGTGACCGCCACACCCAGGCGATCCGTAAGATCTTCTCCCCCCCAACCCGGACCCCGGGAGCCCCAAACGATACCCCCGGGGTTGCCCAAGTCCGGGGTATTTCTTGAAATCCCCCTGCCCCTCGTTCACGGTCTAACGAGGAATAAACGGCTCGAATAATTACCAATTTTAGTTCGGACTACGAACCTCCCGGACGGTCCCCCAGGGCCTCCCCCGGCCCCCCCCGTACTTATTATAACCAAAAAACGGGAAATCGGCCCTTGAAAAAAACCAAGTACACCTTTTTTTGGGGTTTTTTTTCCCGTACTTATTATAACTATCCTTC
>NC_081345.1:8182985-8203076 GCF_029784015.1 Lycium ferocissimum | reverse complement strand
TTGATTCCATAATTTATTAGTGTTTACTCCTTGATTTCCCTTGGATATATCATAATATGATGTGAGGAATGTTTCTAGGGCTTTCAAGACTAAAAGAGAAAATGAAATCTGAATTTTTTTGACAAAGGTTGTCTATTAATAGCTGAAACCAGATGATTCCAGAGAGACGGTTCGACGGCCGGGTCGACGACCTGTCGACCTGCCCCGCTGACGCACGCCTACAAATGTCTAATTGCAGAAACGCAGGGACGGTACACATCTATTGTCCGTCGACATGTCAACGGCCCGTCGACCGTGACTGGTGCCTGCAGACTTTCCTGATTCGCTTGAGATTTCGCCGATTTGATACGCTCAACTTATATGCCCGTAAATTACCAAAAACACCTGCTGGTATATTTGTAAACGGTGTAAGACACTCTCTGCCTTAACTGTCTCCAATGAGCTGTCATCTCTCTCCTCAAGTGTCTTTAGAATCCTAATTAGAATCATTAAGTATCCCTTCTTGCTTGTAGGGACGCCATAACCACCTTAACTTGCGTTAGTCTGTTTACCGCGTAACAACCTGAAGTTCTGAGGCATAACATTCTCCTCCCCTTAAGAACATTCGTCCTCGATTGTTAAGTTCTCGGGGATTCTACAGAAATTTTGCTAGAGTTTGCCCTGCAATATGGCACTATTATCCTGTCAACATCGCCTCATCGGGCTACAATACAATGGCAAGAAAATATGGCTACACACACAACCAAAAGCATTAAAAAGAAAGTATTACATAACTTTTGATAATGGCGTCTCATCTTGAATCTTTTCCGGGGGTGGAAACAATTGCGGATATCTAGACTTCATGTCTTCTTTCGCTTCCCAAGTCCTTTCTTCTCGGTTATTATTTCTCCACAAAACCTTAACTGAAGCCACCTCTTTGTTTCTGAGTTTCCGCATTTGCCTATCTAGTATGACAATGGGCACCTCTTCATAAGTCAACTTCTCAGTAATCTGGACATCATCTATCAACATAATTCTGGAAGGATTTTCAACGCACTTACGGAGTATCGACACATAGAAGACCGGGTGGACTGATTCAATTTCTGGAGGTAAATCTAGTTCATAAGTCACATGGCCCACCTTACGTATAATCTTATATGGTCCGACATATTGAGGACTCAGTTTTCCTCTCTTGCCAAATCTCATCACGCCTTTCATCGGTGATACTCTCAAGAACACCCAATCAATGATTTCGAATTCTAAGTCTCGTCGGCGTTTGTCCGCATACGATTTTTGGGGACTTTGGGCTGTCAACAATCGATCTCGAATGACCTTGATCTTTTCCACCGCTTGTTGAATCAACTCCGGACCTATTAGTTGTACCTCTCCTACTTCAAGCCACCCAATTGGCGATCTACACTTTCTTCCATACAGAGCTTTATACGGAGCCATCTGGATGCTGGAATGATAACTATTATTATAGGCAAATTCGATAAGTGGTAAATGTTCATCACAATTGCCTCCGAAATCCAGTATACATGCCCGCAGCATATCTTCTAGGGTCTGAATAATGCGTTCAGCTTGCCCATCAATCTGTGGATGAAATACAGTGCTAAGCCTCACTTGAGTTCCCAAACCTTCTTAGAAAGATTTTCAGAATTTAGCAGTAAATTTTGCTTCTCTATCGGTGATAATAGACACTGGGACACCGTGGAGTGTCACTATCTCCTTAAAATACAGCCTTGCATAATCTTCTGCTGAGTATGTGGTTCTGACTGGAAGAAAATGAGCTAATTTCGTGAGTCTATAAACAATCACCTATATGGAGTCATACTTGCGCCGGGAACGAGGTAAGCCTACAATGAAATCCATGTTGATCACTTTCCATTTCCAGGTTGGAATTTTCATGGCTTGTAACAATCCTCCTGGCTTTTGATGCTCAATTTTCACTTGTTGGCAATTTGGACACTGAGCTACAAATTCTGCTATGTTCTTCTTCATTGCATCCCACCAATATATTAGCTTAAGATAGTGATACATCTTCGTCGCTCCTGGGTGAACGGAATACCCTGAGTAATAAGCTTCTTCCAAAATCTGACGACATAGTCCCGCCACATCTGGCACACATAGTCTGGCTCGATACCTGAGAACTCCATCTTCAGAAATCTCAAATGATGACTTCTCTTTCTCAGAAAATGTATCTTTATAGTGACTCAACTGGGGATCTTCATATTAGCGCTCTCTCACCTCCATATCTAAGGATGAAATAGTTGGGTTATATACAACAATTCCTGCATTGCCTGAATCACATAAACGAACTCTGAGGTTGGCTAGCTGGTGGAGCTCTCGAACCAATTCTTTCTTCTCCGATTGAACATCACATAAGCTACCCATGGATTTACGGCTGAGAGCATCGGCCACTACGTTTGCTTTTCCGGGGTGATATAAAATACTCATGTCATAGTCCTTCAGCAATTCTAACCCTCGCCTCTGCCGTAGGTTCAACTCCTTCTACTTGAAAATATACTGGAGACTTTTATGATCTGTATAAACATCAACATGTATGCCATACAAATAATGTCTCCATATCTTCACTGCATGAATAATCGCAGCTAATTCCAGATCGTGAGTCGGGTAGTTCTTCTCATGTTTCCTCAACTGCCTAGAAGCATAGGCGATGACCTTACCGTGCTGCATCAATACACAGCCCAATCCAACACCGGAGGCATCACAATACACAACATAGCCTTCTGATCCTTCAGGGAGCGTCAGAACTGGGGCTGAAGTCAATCTGTCTTTCAATTCTTGGAAACTACGTTCACAAGCATCAGTCCACTGAAATTGTGCTGACTTCTGAGTTAGCTTTGTTAATGGTGCTGAAATGAAAGAAAACCCTTTCACAAATCTTCTGTAATAGCCTGCTAATCCCAAAATGCTACGGACCTCTGTAGGTGTTGTAGGTCTTGGCCAAGTCTTCACAGCCTCAATTTTCTTAGTATCAACTCGAATACCGTCAGCTGAGATAATATGGCCCAGAAAAGTCACAGAATTGAACCAGAACTCACATTTTGAAAATTTGGCATATAGTTCACGAGTCCGACGAATTCCAAGGACAATACACAAGTGATCTGCATGCTCGGTTTCTGATCGAGAGTAAACCATAATGTCATTGATGAACACGATCACAAACAGATCTAGAAAGGGCCTGAATACATTATTCATCAGATTCATAAACACTGCCGGGGCGTTAGTTAACCTGAATGGCATCACCCGAAATTCATAGTGGCTATATCTAGTTCTGAAAGCCGTTTTGGAAATTTCTTCTTCTCTAACTCTAACTTGATGATACCCCGATCTTAAATCAATTTTGAAAAACCACTTGGCACCTTGTAATTGGTCAAACAAATCATCGATTCTTGGGAGCGGATATTTATTCTTGATTTTCACGTTGTTCAACTGCCTATAGTCAATGCACATTCGTAAAGATCCATCCTTCGTTCTTACGAATAAGGCAGGGGCTTCCAATGGCGATGAACTGGGTCTAATGAATCCCTTCTCAAGCAAATCTTTCAATTATGCCTTTAGCTCTTTCAATTCTGCAGGAGCCATTCTGTAAGGAGGAATAGATATGGGTTCGGTATCCGGCAACACATTAATAGTAAAATCAATTTCTCGTTCCGGTGGGAGACCTGGAAGTTCATCTGAAAATACATCCGAAAACTCGTTTACTATCGGAACAGATTGAAAAGTCGGGGGCTGTGCTTCAGTGTCATGAACCCGGACTAGATGATAAATATGGCCTTTTGCAATCATCTTTCTCGCCTTAAGGTAGGAAATAAACCTACCCCTTGGAGAGGCTGTGCTACCTTTCCACTCAAGCACTGGCTCTTCGGGGAATTGAAATCGAACCACTTTGGTTCTACAATCTACATTGGCATAACAAGAGGCCAACCAATCCATGCCCATAATCACATCAAAATCTAACATTTCTAGTTGAATCAAATCAACTTTAGTCTGACGATCACATACCATAATCACACAATTTCTATAAACTTGCCTGGCTATTACTGGGTCACCAACCGGAGTAGATACCTCGAAAGGTTTGATTGGCTCGGGTTTCACCCCAATACGACCAGCAATATAAGGAGTGATATAAGACAACGTGGATCCCGGATCAATCAATGCATAGACATCATGAGAGAATATGGATAATATACTTGTAACCACGTCAGGGGAGGACTCAAGATCCTGTCGTCCGGCTAAAGCATAAATACGGGGCTGAGTGCCACCTGAACTGGATGCTCCCCCTCTGCTCCTGCCACGACCTGCTGGAGTCTGGGGAGTCTGCCCTACCGGGCGCACAGACGAGGAAGAACCAACTACGAATCCTGTGGGTTGAGCCCCAACTCTACCACCCATCGATGGGCAATCACGCATCATGTACCCCACCTGACCACAGGCGTACCAAGCATCTGAGCCTTGATGACACGGACCCGAATGTAATTTCCTACACTGGCTGTATCGTGGAACCGGTGGTTTTCTCTGACTATAATCACCTCCAAAATGGGAACCTGAGACCCTCGAACTCTGACCCGGACCCGAATAAAGGGGGCGATCAAATCTCCTGCCCGCGAACCAAGGAGGTGCACTAGTCGCAGACTAGCCTGAATATCTGGAATAAGACTGCCTCTGACCCCCTCTATACTCGCTACTAGTACCAGCAGATCTAGCCCTCTTGCTCTGCCCCCTATCAATATCACGCTCACCTCGGGGTGGCTGCTGCTGCTCTTCCAGATTTTGAGCGTGGGCCTGAATACGGGAGATGTCCATCCCCTCCTAGAGTGAAGCTGTCAAACAATCTTTGAACAAATGCGGCCCTAAGCCACTCACAAATCTATGTCCTCTGTCTCCCATATCAGCTACCATAGTGGGAGCATACCGGGCCAATGAATTGAAACGAAGACTATATTTCGGAGCACTCATATTTCCTTGCTTTAGATTCAGAAACCTATCAGCTCGGGCTCTTCAAACCTCGGGTGGCAAATAATGACGAAGGAAGGCATCTATAAATTCCTGCCAAACCGGGGGAGGTGCATTTTCCTTTCTTGAAGCTACCCAATTATTATGCCACAGAATCGCCAAATCACGGAGCCTATAAGATGCCAACTCCACGGACTCCGTATCGGAAGCATGAATCAGTCTTGCCCTTCTGGGCGGCTGTTGCTTTTCTCTTTACCGGCATCGCTGAAATCATAACGCACAATTAGGGAAAGAAAATCTTATAACGTAGCTCTATCGCACGATCTATGGAGGAGAAGAACGGTCATTTTTCCTAAATGCCCCGTAACCTCTTGTTTATAAGTGTGGTGCGCTTCACACCCATAAATGAGACTCTACTGGACACGGTTCGTAGACACACCCTAGGACGAACTGCTCTGATACCACTTTTATCACAACCCGACTAGGGCCATGACGGGTACCCGGAGCTAACTACCGAGCACCACTCATTATGCTAATCATCATGCCCAACCTGAACATACACAATCTCCAAGGCAACACATATATATACATAAGCCCTCACGGCTGTAAAAATGATATATAAAAATATACACTAACATATCCATGAGACAACTACTACCCACACATACGTATCTACGAGCCTCTACTAGAGTACTGAGACATAAGGACGGGACATGACCCCGTCATACCTGAATATGAATACAAAACAATATATCAAAACTACACCTCCGGAGTAGTAGGGTGCTCCTGTAAACCTGCTGAGTAAGCTCCTAAGCGTCTGCTTCGTCTCCCTGTCTACCTGTGGGCAAGAACACAGCGTCCATAAAGAAAAGGACGTCAGTACGAACATTGTACTGAGTACGTAAGGCATCTGTGATAACATAATAAGGAAACATTGAAAGCATATGAAGAAAAGATAACGGTAACTGCTTGCCTCTTAAGACGGAATCATGCATGCTCACTTTTACCTTTCAGCATATCCCATTTACATATATAATCTGTCTGAATCAATAGCATCATTAACCCGCGTCCGGGCCTCCCGCATCCGGGGTAATCATATCATGTTGCCCACTAGTGGTGTCATGTCCGGCCAGTTAGGCAAGGTGTTATTATATGCCACCCGCCCTAGCGGTGTCATGCCCGGCCATCTAGGCACGGTGTAATCATGCACATGTACTTATCATGAAGCGTGCATAAGAGCTCAAATAAAAGCTGTACTCTATCGGAGTGACGTAAGGTTGGGAACCTCCGATTATATTATGGAACATCATCATCGCTATGCCTCACCTTGAAAGAACTAGTATCATGAGGTGAGGCAACAACAAGGATTATACATCACTGCATCGGAAACATAGGATTCTTAAACTCATGAAGGCATCATTATCATCGTCACTATCATAGAGCATATCTCATAACGAGCTCTTAAGGGTCTTTAACTTTTATCTTTAGAGATATAAGAAGGTCATGGTAATATAGGGGAATGAATTCACAATGTAAGAGTCATGCCTTTGAAAGAAAGGGAATAGCCTCACATACCTTTACATCTCCTCAACTTTATCGTCTAATTGTTTGCCTTTCAAGCTCGCGATTATACCTTCAAGAGAGTTTGTACTAAGGTTAAACAACCGGAAACATATTTAAGCTTAAGCTAAAGCAACTAAAAGAATATGAAAATTCGGTGACACTTCCTTTGTTTCGACAATTTCTTCCATGAAATAAGATAACCCTCTAAAATCCATAAGAACACTCATGATAACATAATCAATAGGTTCCTTAAGTTAAACACTGTTTACTTCTTAAATCCACCTTCAAGATCATCCATAATCGTACCTATATTACAACATCATACTCACTCTCATAAAATACTCCTTTAATATCATTCGTACCATTCACCACAAGTTTTTACTAATAACATGTCAAGAACTATTATTCAAGTTAAGTAACTAATCAAGAGTATCACTATTTCCATATTTGTACTCCATATTCTCCTCCCTTCCACAATCCAAGTCTTTTGTCACGACCCACCGTGGCCGCGATCGGTGTCCTACTTGGGTGTCTACATACTCAACGTCATATTGTAGCTCAACGTATTTCATACTCATCGTTTTAAAGAACTGAAAACAAATATTATCTTAAGCGGTCACGCATACAAAATGTCATATCAAAGTCAGAAGGGCGGCGGAATGTACATCGCCGAACATATATACACATATGCAAACGTATGGGCCATTATGGCCTCCAGACCAAACGGGCCGCATTAAGATACAAATCACAATCAAAACAAACACACATAGGACCCTCGACCCACATAGATGACTACAGGCCTCTACAGACATACAGAACAGATGAACACATGACGGGACAGGGCCCCGCCGTACCCAAATAGTAGCAAATATACAAAGTATGCATAACAGAAGACATATATCAAATACGGGCTCCGGATCAAGGGGAGCACCTGCAATAGCAGAATAGGGAGCCTAAGCCGGAGGATCGCCCAACCGAGCGTCTGTACCTGCGGGCATGAAACGCAGCCCCCCGAAGAAAGGGGGTCAGTACGGAAGAAGTACTGAGTATGTAAAGCAGAAGGTACAGTAGTCCAAACCATGACTGGAATCAGAATGTACAGAAACAAATACAGAAGTAGCAAATCAAACCTGTGCAGAAAATCCAATGTACAAAATGCCAGTAAAACAAAAATCATGCATAGGGCTCAGGAACGTGGTCACCCCCGACGCTGGTGCCACAACACATCATACTCCAGAAGTTTTCAAATCTCCGTACATCTCCGAACACATCATAACATCATACATATCATATCATCGCAGCATAACGTATGCCATATCACATCATAACACCATAAACGGTAACCGGCCCTATGGCGAGGTCTCGGAAACCGTAACACATCATACTGCCGAATATGTCATAATGCGCACGATCACAAAACCGGCCCGGGTACCGGCGAACGAAATCATAATCATTGGCACGAGCAGAGTAGTGCAGAAACCGTATGCATATTAAAAGTAAATTCCAGGACTCGACACATAATTTCATATACATATACATTAGTATCAGAAGGCTCAAAATGAGTATCGAGTCAATCGGAATTATATACAAAAGTCGCGGACTTTTAAGTTATCAATCTTTTCGAAAAATACATCGTAGGTCATTCTCGGAAAACTTTGTATCATTCATAGTGCGTAACGTTCAAATATCATTATAGGGCATTTCAAACGGACCTTAGAGTCATAGGCAAACGTTTCCTTTTCATATCATACGAAAATGAGACAAACAAACCAAATAAGGGAATTCTCGGGACTTGCGGGCCCACCTCAAGTCGAGTCGAGGCGGCGGACATGAATTGCAAACATTAGGATCCATAAAGTCATCTATAAAAGTTTCGGAGCGATTCGGATACATTTGCGGAAGTTATAGAGGTTTAAGCATTCTTTCAACCAAATGTAAAGATTGTAGTTCAAATGCGTTGAATGAATAGTACACCAAAATCAAACTCAGATTTCCAAGAGCAGGATTATCCCCGAGGTTCCGATCTTAGCCTAGTATGACTAGGACATGCCAAATGAAAAAAAAGTAGGCTTTACATACCTTATAGGCGCCTTATGCTCGCTTAAACTCAAATCCCGTTTGCTCCAAAATCTACAAATGGTCAAGATTACCAAATGTAAGTGATATGCCTTTGGGAGTTTATTCTTAGCCTTTATTTGCCTACAAAAATTTGGGCAGCATCTCCCCTATAACTCCAACATCCCCGAGAATTAAACTCGGCCAAATAGCAACAACCAAGCCAACAACAACATCAACAATCGAATTAAAACGCATTCTAGCATGAATAGTATTACTTTCTTCATAATGCAATAACTTCCATTCTAATTTCACACTTTCAATCCAATACCGACATTTTCATATTTATCTACTAATTCAAGGCCATTCAAATACGATTCGGGCACATTTCTCATTATTCTACAAAATATACAAAATTTCCATCAAACCATAATCCATCCCAACTTCCGCAAATGCAATAAAACTACAAAATTTGCATTGCCTTCTTCCACGTTCATTAACAATGACATTGATTCACCCTTACTTTCATAATTACATAAAACTATATGGACACACCAAATTTCCCACAACAACATACATGCCAATTTCAATGCCGACTTGAGTCGTTAAACTCTTATTCACATCATAAATGCCACAACGACACAACTAACAACCAAATGAAATTTAATTCATCCTCCCTTACACCACCATGGCTCACGGCCACATACACTTTTCACACACATGCACGCCATGCAACCACACACCTCAATTCCATAATTCTCATTCCATTCCAATCATTATAACATATAAACTCATTTCATAACACAAAAGCATAGAAATCTTACCTTTTTCTCCAAATTTCAACTCGCCGCAAACGTAGTTTTCTTGCTTAACCAATTATACCACGTCGAAGAGCGTCTTGCGCTTGTCAAGAATTCAAGAAAGATGAGATTTTTGGATGAAGATTGCAAGGCTAGATTTTTTTTTTTTTTCTTCTTCTCTTTTTTTTTTTTTTTCTTGGAGCCGAATGCTCCCTTTCTCTTCTCTCTTTTCTTTTTGTCTCTTGAAACTTCTATGGATGATCATGCACAATTATCATCTTATAATAATTAGTCATGTGATTGATCACATGACTACTCTTCATGGGCTTGGGCCAACCATGGCCGGCCACCCTCTTAAACTTGGGCCTAACTTTTCTCTTATTTTTCTCTAGCCCAATACTTAAGGATCTTGTTTTATAATTCACGGAGCTAATTTCCAAAATTCCAATTTTACCCTTAGGCCGTCTCCGATGTTTTCGTGTCAATATTTTCCATAAGTGACAACATACCCACCAAATGAAATCAAAATATGTCCTTATTCTTACAAATCACCATTATGTCCAAATTTCCCGAATGTGCAAAACACGGGATATAACATCCTCCCCCCCTTTAGAACATTCGTCCTCGAATGTTGAATCTACCGCGTGGGGAAACATGATAAGTCGGGGGAGGTCCTCTTGCCAACTACGTACTCGTATTTGATCAGAGCACTTGTAAGGGCATTCGTTCTCTGACTCCTTTTATCCTTGTCCGATGTTACCATATTAGGGTTGTTCGGAATCCTTATTAGTCTAGCGGCTCGTACAATCTTAAATAAGATATATGGCGAACAGAATCTTCATCAGAATCAGAGGATCAGAAATATGTCAGACGGAGTCACATCCGGAATCAGAAGTACAGAAGTACAGCAGACAGAATCATACTCCGACGTTATATCAAGCAGATTCATAATCAGAGCCTGACGTACGGAAGTATATCAGTCAGACCCATAACCAGAGTCAGACGTACAGAGGTATATCAGACAGAAACGTAATCATATTCGGAAGTACAGAGGCATAATAGACAGAGCCTCATCAAAATTAGGAGCGCAGAAGTATGACATACAGAATCATGATCAGAGTCAAACCACTTTCACTAATGTTTCCGTGACTTACGAAAATTCCCTTGTCAACGTTTCATCACTCACTCTAATCTTTGTACCTTGAATCGTTTCATCAAAGCATCCAATCGGCTATAGCAAATAAGTCTGTATCCTTATGGAACTCTGTTTACCCTGTACAATAGCCTTTCGGCCCCTTCCTTACTTTCTTATACCTATGCACATACCCTTTTCTTCTTATTGTCGTCTTATCATAAAAGTGCAGTTGCAGCATATCTATTCGCGAGGTTTCCGAATTCTCATTTAAATCCTTCTCCCAATTCCTCCCTACCCAATTTACTTGTCATCACAAAATAATTTATAGGCTGGGGACATCGAATAAAATCTTACTTAACCATATCCTTTTCTTAAGATAAGGGCGTTTCCCTCTCTCAACCTTCCACCTTCTTTCGCGTTTAATTTGCCACGATCCGTTTAGCCTACCTCAACCATATTTTCGTAGCTAGTCCTACCTCAACATATCATCTCAAATTACCTTACATCTTACCCCAATTCATTTATAATACCATAGATATACGTCTTTCATTTATCACCTTAGTACACTTCCCAGGGGGTCACCCATCCCAGAATTGCTCTGGCCCCAGCACGCTTAACCTCGAAACTTTCAGGCATTTTAGTGTCTTAATGTTGGGATAATCACGTCCACTCCCCCACACGACCTTTGTCACGTAATTCTAGGGCAAATCGGGGTCTTAACAAATTTTTCGAAAAATTTTCATAGCGGGTCCCACTCCGATCTAAATCATGCAATTACCATATTGCCCTTCTGAATCTTTAGTATTCACTTCCATCTGGGATTTCTAGATTTACACTGGCGGCGGAGACATCTCGCCGCCATTACTCATAACTACCGGGTCTTTGGCCCTTTCTAAATTTTCGTTCGCCGCCATTAAATATTACTCTACGTAAATTACACATACATAGGAAATTCCGTAAACTCATGTACCTGTAGCTGATCGATCTCGGGTCTGATCTGGGGAGCTGCCAGGGGAAATATGTTCCTCCTCGTCATCTGTCTGCCATCCGCTCGTCTGACTCTCATCATTACCCGCATCTGAATCGGAAGAGTATAGGTGGCCAGGCAATTCCGAGGTTTACCGATGGCCGGGACAAAGGACCGGAGTAGGGCGTAACACTCACCGGGAGGCTCGTTCGACATAGTGCTCCACCACGGGAGCAAATGGCATGGCCCCGAAATCTCCTCCTCGGTGTCCCGTGTTAAGAATGCTCGATGGATCCGTATCGACTATCCTCCTCCCTAGAGGTAAGAAACTCTGGAGGAATCGTCGCCGGATCCTCCGAGGGATCTGTATCATAACTGCCCTCCGTGGGATCCTTTGCTCTGGGGGTCAGAAACTCTGGAGGAATTGTTGCGGGGTCCTCCGAAGGATCAGCCCCACCGAGTAGCCGAGGCTCCGCTTATTCGGCCTCGGCGATGTCCTGGGGGCCTTCTTAGCACCCCCACCCCCACCGCCGTGTCGTCCTCTTCATTCTTTGTCAATCTACAATCACCTGCAGGGAGAGGGTCAAAAACAATTTCCCAAAATCGACGCAAATCGTTGCTTTTTCGAGCCTCGCCGTAGACACAACAATTCGTTGGAAGGGAACCATCCTAATAAATACGCTCTATCGCACGATCTAAGATCCAAAGAAAGGTGACATCCTAAATGTCCTGTAGCCTCCTGTTTATAGATGTGGTGCACGACACACCGATAAACAAGACTCTACGAGACACGGCCTGTAGACATTCCGAGGACAAACCGCTCTGATACCACTTTGTCACGACCCAGCCCCGTGGGCCGCGACTGGTGCCCTACTTGGACACCCAACAGACATACATACCAGAACGTCATATTGTAGCTCAACGCAGATTTCATACTCATCGTTTTAAACAGAACTGAAAACAAATATTATCTTAAGCGGTCACGCATACAAAATGTCATATCAAAGTCGAAGGGCGGCGAATGTACATCGCCGAACATATATACACATATGCAAACGTATGGGCCATTATGGCCTCCGGACATCAAACGGACCGCATTAAGATACAAATCACAATCAAAATACAAACACACATAGGACCCTCGACCCACATAGATGACTACGTGCCTGCGTACATACGTAACGGATGAACACATGACGGGACAGGCCCCGCCGTACCCAAATAGTAGCAAATATACAAAGTATGCATACGAAGACATATATCAAATACGGGCTCCGATCGGCGGGGAGCACCTGCACAGCGGGCAGAATAGGGAGCCTAAGCCGAGGATCGCCCAACCGAGCGTCCGTACCGCGGGCATGAAACGCCCCCCCGAAGGAAGGGGGTCGCACGGACGAAGAAGTACCGAGTATGTAAAAAGGTACGCGTAGTCCAAACCATGACCGGAATCGAATGTATTAAAACAAATACGTAGTAGCAAATCAAACCTGTGCAGAAAATCCAATGTACAAAATGCCAGTAAAACATAAATCATGCATAGGGCTCGGGAACGTGGTCACCCCCGACGCTGGTGCCACAACACATCATACTCCAGAAGTTTTCAAATCTCCGTACATCTCCGAACACATCATAACATCATACATATCATATCATCAGAGCATATCAGATGCCATATCACATCATAACACCATAAACGGTAACCGGCCCTATGGCGAGGTCTCGGAAACCGTAACACATCATACTGCCGAATATGTCATAATGCGCACGATCACAAAACCGGCCCGGCACGGCGAACGAAATCATAATCATTGGCACGAGCAGAGTAGTGCGTAAACCGTATGCATATTAAAAGTAATTTCCAGGACTCGACACATAATTTTATATACATATACATTAGTATCAGAAGGCTCAAAATGAGTATCGAGTCAATCGGAATTATATACAAAAGTCGCGGACTTTTAAGTTATCAATCTTTTCGAAAAATACATCGTAGGTCATTCTCGGAAAACTTTGTATCATTCATAGTGCGTAACGTTCAAATATCATTATAGGGCATTTCAAACGGACCTTAGAGTCATAGGCAAACGTTTCCTTTTCATATCATACGAAAATGAGACAAACAAACCAAATAAGGGAATTCTCGGGACTTGCGGGCCCACCTCAGGTCGAGTCGAGGCGGCGGACATGAATTGCAAACATTAGGATCCATAAAGTCATCTATAAAAGTTTCGGAGCGATTCGGATACATTTGCGGAAGTTATAGAGGTTTAAGCATTCTTTCAACCAAATGTAAAGGTTGTAGTTCAAATGCGCTGAATGAATAGTACACCAAAATCAAACTCGATTTCCAAGAGCAGGATTATCCCCGAGGTTCCGATCTTAGCCTAGTATGACTAGGACATGCCAAATGAAAAAAAAAAGTAGGCTTTACATACCTTATAGGCGCCTTATGCTCGCTTAAACTCAAATCCCGTTTGCTCCAAAATCTACAAATGGTCAAGATTACCAAATTTAAGTGATATGCCTTTGGGAGTTTATTCTTAGCCTTTATTTGCCTACAAAAATTTGGGCAGCATCTCCCCTATAACTCCAACATCCCCGAGAATTAAACTCGGCCAAATAGCAACAACCAAGCCAACAACAACATCAACAATCGAATTAAAACGCATTCTAGCATGAATAGTATTACTTTCTTCATAATGCAATAACTTCTCATTCTAATTTCACACTTTCAATCCAATACCGACATTTTCATATTTATCTACTAATTTAAGGCCATTCAAATACGATTCGGGCACATTTCTCATTATTCTACAAAATATACAAAATTTTCATCAAACCATAATCCATCCCAACTTCCGCAAATGCAATAAAACTACAAAATTTGCATTGCCTTCTTCCACGTTCATTAACAATGACATTGATTCACCCTTACTTTCATAATTACATAAAACTATATGGACACACCAAATTTCCCACAACAACATACATGCCAATTTCAATGCCGACTTAAGTCGTTAAACTCTTATTCACATCATAAATGCCACAACGACACAACTAACAACCAAATGAAATTTAATTCATCCTCCCTTACACCACCATGGCTCACGGCCACATACACTTTTCACACACATGCACGCCATGCAACCACACACCTCAATTCCATAATTCTCATTCCATTCCAATCATTATAACATATAAACTCATTTCATAACACAAAAGCATAGAAATCTTACCTTTTTCTCCAAATTTCAACTCGCCGCAAACGTAGTTTTCTTGCTTAACCAATTATACCACGTCGAAGAGCGTCTTGCGCTTGTCAAGAATTCAAGAAAGATGAGATTTTTGGATGAAGATTGCAAGGCTAGAAATTTTTTTTTCTTCTTCTCTCTTTTTTTTTTTTCTTGGAGCCGAATGCTCCCTTTCTCTTCTCTCTTTTCTTTTTGTCTCTTGAAACTTCTATGGATGATCATGCACAATAATCATCTTATAATAATTAGTCATGTGATTGATCACATGACTACTCTTCACGGGCTTGGGCCAACCATGGCCGGCCACCCTCTTAAACTTGGGCCTAACTTTTCTCTTATTTTTCTCTAGCCCAATACTTAAGGATCTTGTTTTATAATTCACGGAGCTAATTTCCAAAATTCCAATTTTACCCTTAGGCCGTCTCCGATGTTTTCGTGTCAATATTTTCCATAAGTGACAACATACCCACCAAATGAAATCAAAATATGTCCTTATTCTTACAAATCACCATTATGTCCAAATTTCCCGAATGTGCAAAACACGGGATATAACATCTTTCAACCTCTCAATACTCTTAATAACATGAATTGAACATAAAGCTTACCTTTGATAATGTAGGAATGGACTTTGAACGGAATTACTTCACTTGGAGAAAACCCTACTTTAACACCAAGGAGATTCTTGGTTTCCACAAACCTTAGAGAGTATCCTTGCACTTGATTCCATAATTTCTTGGTGTTTACTCCTTTATTTCCCTTGGATATAGCATAATATAAAGTGAGGAATGTTCTAGGGCTTTAAAGAATTAAAGAGAAAATGAAATCTGAATTTTTTTGACAAGGGTCGTCTATTTATAGCTGAAACCAGAAGATTCCAGTGAGACGGTTCGACGGCCGGGTCGTCGATCCTGCCCCATCAACACACGCCTATAAATGTCTGATTGGAGAAACGCAGGGACGGTACACATCGACGGTCCGTCGATATGTCGACGGCCCGTCGACCGTGACTGGTGCTTGCAGACTTTCCTGATTCACTTCAGATTTCGTCGATTTGATACGCTCAACTTATAGGCCCGTAAATTACCAGAAACACCTGCTGGTATATTTGTACGCAGTGTAAGACACTCTCTGCCTTAACTTTCTCCAATGAGCTCTCCTCTCTCTCCTTAAGTGTCTTTGGAATCCTAATTAGAATCATTAAGTATCCCTTCTTGCTTGTAGGGACGCCATAACCACCTTAACTTGCGTTAGTCTGTTTACCGCACAACAACCTAAAATTTCGAGGCGTAACACCTTAGATGAATAAACAACAATAAAAACACTAACCTATTCGTCATGTAAGGGTTTCTTAAGTTCTAGGGCTTTAGTCCTTTCATTCACCATTTGCAAACCTTACACTAATCTTGGAACTTAATATGATGATGGAAAGAACAAAGTAGAGGGTTGAGACTTACCTTTCAAGAGTATTTTAGCCCTAGCCTTAGAAATTTTCCACAAGAGTTCTTGGCAACTGTTTTGAAGTTATGTGCGAAATGGGTTCGAAAATAAGAATATAAAACATTGATTCTGCCTCCTGTCGACCACTGCAGCGGTCGACTTCCAGCTGCAGCTGTCCCGTTATAGCGAAAAATGTTCCGCTATGGTGGACCTTATTAATTCCCCCCACCCTGCTGCGGCGGTCCCCTACCCGCTACGACAGACTAGCTACAGCGGTCCCATAATTGCTGCAACGGTCTATTTTGAGCAGTAGCTCGGGTTTTTTCCACCAATTTCTCACTTTACAACCCCAACACCAATTCGAGGCCCTATAGATGCAAACCAAATATGCACATATATATAAAATCACGTTACAGACTCACCCGTGGCCTCGACATTCCCAACAGAGGTGTAATTTACAAGCCACCCCCATAACGACCTAGCGGGTCGTTATAGATTCGTTGATTGTATAGTTATAATCAACAAGTTTCAGATGCTCAGTTCCCTTTGAAGAAGCTCTAGAGGGATTGTTCTTGTACTACAACCCATGATCGTTCTTTCCATGGCCCTCTTTCTTCTTGGCATTTGGTTTTTCTAGAGATCTATAGCCCCACCCACCACCGGACGTTTCTGGCAGCAAATAAGGTTGAAAGCGGTTCTTAGAAGAACCTCTATCTGGGTTGAATCCTTTGTCCAGCTTTTGGGAAGGATACCCTACAGGAGCCCTTAGCAAGTTATCTTCCACCCGGATCTTCGATTCATACCTATTATGGACGTCCTCCCAGGTCGTAGCTTGAAACTCCAGGAGGTTCCCTTTGAGCTTTCGGGAAGGATCCGAGGTGAAGGGATTTAACCCCTTAGTGAAAGCTTCAATAGCCCACTCATCCGGTACCGTGGGCAAGAGCATGCGTTCCTTTTGGAACCGAGTAACAAAGTCCCAAAGGCGCTCTGACTCTCCCTACGCGATGCAAAAAATATCCGTCTTCATGGTCTTTACTTTCCTTGTTCCCGCATGGCCTTTGATGAACATGTCGGCCAGCATTGAGACTGAAATAATTGAATGCTCTGGTAGCTAGAAGTACCATGTGAGAGCCCCATGTGCGAGGGTTTCAGCAAAATTTTTGATAAGGACCGACCCGATTTCCTTCTCCTTCAAGTCGTTCCCTTTAACTGCGGTGGTGTACACCAGAATATGCTCTTGCAGATCAATTGTTTCGTTATACTTAGGAATATCGGGCATCTTGAATCTCTTCGGGATTAACTCCGGCGCTGCCTCGGGTTTGTACACTAACTGAATGTATCTTTTAGCGGCAGGGCCTTCGGCAGCCAAGGGAGCCCTAGGTATCTGAACCAAGTGTCTCTGAAAGTCCTTAGCATTCTTCTCGGCTTCTTTGGCAGTTTGGTCTACTTTTCCCGAGATTTCTCTCATAAACTGCATGACTTGTGCCTTGAAGGGGATGACCGGGGCGGACTTGCTGTCGGAAGTATCTTCGTTCCTCCCTATCGTTTATCCCCCACTATTGACAGCATTTTCGTTAGTTGGTGTCGTGGGCACCGCAGTCCTGGCCTGAGGATTAGACATGAGAGAAGTAACAACCTCTCTCAACGGATCCAATTCCTCCATTATAGCGTGATTATGACCCCTCAGGATCTGCATCGTTCCCGTGGGAGTTTTATCGGTGGGAGTTTCTTCATTAGTGACTTAACGTTCCCCGCTCTGTTCCCGGGGTGTTATCCCGCCGGTGTCCCGGCCGTTGTGCCTATCACCAAACCGGAACGGGCAAGCCGGCTCTTCGTGCAATCAAGCTGTCGCCCAAGTTGTCTCCGGTACTCGTGTTGCCATTGCTTCCTATCATACTTGTAATTGATTCTAGGGAAAGGAATGGAATTCACGAAAAGTTAGTAAAGCAAACAATGGTCACAATGACTACCACAACTATCTTGGCCCCACTGTGGGCGTCAAACTATTTACCTGGAAAACGGTTCAGTTGAATTTGTGTTCGTGGTCAAGGACACGTGGATCGAAGCCACCAGTAAAGTAATAAAATATGCAGTAAAATCGATATAAATGAAATGTAAATAAAGCAAAAGTTAGAGATAGCCTGAGTCTTGGTGGAGATTTTAGCTAATGACTCTGGTTAAGTTGCCACCCGGACCCTCAATGACTCCAAATTAAAGTGATAAAAGTTCAAAATAAGGCAAGTGTAGAATGCTGTTGTGTATTACGTGGGCACCTACCTTTCCCTCCTCGGTAGACGAACCCTCAATCATTAACACCGTAATCAAGTAAAGAAAATTTGAATATTCCAATAACTAAGTACGACTAACAACGAAAATTAATTACCCAATAAACTCCAATATTGAAGTATTTACAACTGTTAAATAAATAAAGACACTTTCAAGTTCCCACGACCTGGTCTAGACTAGTACAAGAGCGACTAATGATTTTAGATTACCACTACATTCTAAGACTCAACCTCCGTCCTGTAATGAAGTGGGAGGAGGCCTACCAGATAAGCACCGCACATTTCCGCTTCATGTCACAATCAACCACCTGAAATATTCTACACCCCAAAAAAGGTGTAGCAAGTGCAATATCAGTAAAATCCACGCGTACTGAGTAAGTATCATAGGCCGACAATGGTTAGTAACACATATCAGTAAAAGAATTAACAAACAACATGATAATAAATAAATCAAGTCATACGTGTATCTACCGCGCATTATAACATCAACACCATTAATTCATAACTGCCCTCTAATAACAACGAGTCAATCTCACAACAAGTCCACAAGTCATATATCATTATATCCTTTGTTTTAGTCTAAGGGTCACTCATCATTATGACACCTTTTATCCTACATCACTTAAGGACCAAGCATGTAACTGATCTTACGAACGATCTGCGGAATAATTTGACAAGTACAAACAACAAATTCAAATCAAGCACACGTCATCGCCTAAGTGGAGCATCTAAACCCAATTGTGTCAAGTCTTAATGTATCAAGTTCGAATCCAACATTACAAGTACAACACCAAACATCTCAAAGTCAAGTCATAATGCAATGCAATGCAATAGTGTATGAATGCAATGCAATGACATGCAAATGCTGTGTACACATGTACTCCGGACGGAAATATCATCGTCTCGGTAGCACAACCCAAAACAAGACTCGCGAAGTCTAAGTGCCACCCATCCCGATCTTTGCCTAAATGCATGCACGGGATCCCGAATCTTTGCCCACACCTGTTCTCACCGGCACCACTGGGGACCCGCCGAGTCCATGTACTATCAACGATTCTTAACTAGCATCGTATATCGCTATGCAATCAACGATTTCGAAACCAACATCGGATATCGCCCATCTCACGTCACTCAAGTAAAATCGAGCCCACCCCATCAAAGGCACATCGATATCATCGTATCTCGAAATGCAGTATCATGAAAATAAGAGTGCGTGCAATGCACGTATCAACATCAATAATCATGCTCAATATCATAAGTACCAACAAAGGGTACGCCAACAATATATCCGAATCATAAATACCAACAGTCGGTATGCCAATAATATAACCGAATCACAAGTACCAACAGTGGGTACACCAACACTATAACCGAATCACAAGTACCAACAGTGGGTACACCAACAATATCGTAATCAAGATGATAAAACAGAATCTAACATTAATCAACAACTCATGGCATCAAGCCAACACAATAGAACAATCAAATCACAACATAACGGGGTGGCTAGCCCCAAACACACAACAGGTTGGTCAAGTCGATACACATCATTACCACTTCCCCTAACTCAGCCTAATAGCGTATAACAAGTAATTTCAGTTTCTACTCACAATCATTCGTCACAACTCAATCTAGAATT
>NC_081345.1:8172873-8182885 GCF_029784015.1 Lycium ferocissimum | reverse complement strand
TGATCCTTATATCCTTGGAATTCATAATTTGTAAAGATTTTACGAAAGCTAATTTTTTGTTTTAAAGCTTATTCTTTAGCGATTCCAAAAGTTCAAACGCTCATAACTTTCTTAGAAAAGCTCGGATTGCTTTGAAATTTTCGTAGGAGTTTGTATGATATAGAATGAGTATGTTTTTTTTCATAGGCGGGCCCAGTTCGGGTCTACACCCGTCCGTGGGTCCCGCGGGACGTTCCTTTATGAAATTTGACAACTTTTGAAGGAGAATGTTGTAATTATTATTCGATTTCAAATATGATTATTTTACTTATCTTTTGGATTATGACAATGATTTTATGCATATGATTCCTCACTACCCGCTCGTGCCTACTATGATATCGTTCGCCGTTCCGGGCCGGTTCGCGCGCATTATGATATACTTCGGTGGTATGTCGTGTTCACGGTTCACCGAGTTCCTCACTCGAGGGCCGGTTCCACTTATATTTGGTGTGATGCGTGTACATGGTGATATGCCGCTGTATGATATGTGACCGAGATTCGGGAGATTTGAAACTTTCGGTGTTATGTTGTGTTATGGCGCCATCGACAGGCGGGCGACCATATTTCCTGTGCCCTATGCATGATTTATATTTTGAAGTAACATTTTGATATTTCGGAAATGCATTTACTTTTTGTATCCCTATTTCGATTTCGACTCAGATTTGTATACTACATTTTCCGCTTTGCATACTCGGTCATATTTCGTACCGACCCCTTCTTCTGGGCCGCGTTTGCGTCTGCCCCAGTACGACGCACGGTTGGTGATCCACCGGTTTAGGACACCCTTCTCGTTTATTGGAGCGCTCCTCTCATCCCGGAGCTTATATTTTTGGTATATATTTGTTCGTGCATTGTATATATTCGCTCGAGGTGACGACGCGGGCCCCGTCCCGTCATCCGATCCCCGTCTGTCTGTTTAAAGGTCCGTGGGACATGTTTGTGGGATCGTGCCTACTTACGTACGGTTGTGTTTGTATACGTTGTGTTTGGGCGATTCCATTTCGCCGCGGCGGCTGTCGGCCCGCATATGTATATATATGTTGTTTTGTTGGCCCCGTGTGGCCTTTGTTGGTATTTTTCTTCTTCGTGCTAGGTTATTTTGGATAGTCCGAAAACAAAGGAAACTTAGTAAATTTTTTCCGGGAAATTATATGAATTTGGAACTGTGCCCGCGCTTCTGTTATATTCCTGTATGTGTTCGATATTATCAGATTGGTGCGTTTGGGTGCCTAGATCGGGCACTAGTCACGGCCTACGGGGTTGGGTCGTGACAAGAAGATTGGAGGAATTCCCATCCAGCCTCAAGATTACGAAGATTTGATTCTATGTAAATTCTGGTGAATTGATGGAAACTAGTTTCAAGGGCAGTCATTTTACTTGGTGGAATGGTAGAGGAGGTTCAGATTGCATATTTGAGTGATTGGATAGAATTTTCATTAATCAGCAGTTCCAGCAATGGTTTGCACATATAGAAGTGGAACATCTCTCAAGAACAGGTTCAGATCATACTCCTTTACTCATATCTCTGGGAGAACAAAACCAAGAGTTTATCAGACTCATAAGAATTTTTTTGAAGAAAGAACCTTCATATAAAGCTTTACCATAATCATAAATGGTGTAAGAAGGAAAGGGGAAATTAAAGGAGAAGAAATGAGTGATTTAAGGAGATTACCTTCCTAACATTTTGGTCTCAACGAACTGAAAATATCTCCAGATGGCAGCTGTAACTTGAGAAAATAAATGCTAGGTCAAGTCAATAAATGGGGTTTTAAATAGGTCAATCACTGGTCGTCTAGCACTTCAGCGGTCGGTCTATCGCTTCAGCGGCATAGCTTTGGCGTCCTCGAGACCGTGGATGCAATTCTTCCCACCTATGATTCAGCGGGAGCGTGGTCACTGGGGCGTGACCACTATGGTGGTCAAACCAGCCCTGGGGCGGCCTGACTGGGCCCAAGTCTCAAAATTCAATATTTAATTCCTATTCGCACAGCAGGTCCAGTTTGGCTAGATGTTCACCGGGAATACGTAACGAATCGAACAAGTACAGGATGTCAAAGTTGCGAATCTTTCGGGATTTATGGTAATGACTAAACGGGTCCTTACATTAGATACCAATTAAAAAACTGTTCGTCCTCGAACGGCAAGGGGAGAACCAAGGCACACGGAGAAGTAAGCCCGTGAATTGAACTTAGTAGCGTTGATTTGGAATAACCTTATCTCGTGGAGGTCCGATCAACTATATGATATGGTGTCTTTATTAAAAGGCTTGAGTAAACAAAAGGCGTGAAAGAAGTAGCACTCAACTTAACAAATCACCAAAATTTATGTTACCACTCCCGTCTAGACTTATCAGAAAAGGTCATCATACACGTATTTAATTCTAGCAGTATACACTTTGTGATGGCTTGACTGCTAGTTTTTACGAGGAAATTGCAAGGGTAATAACTCAGGTGAATCGGATGGATTTAAAATCGTACGTCTATTGGGGACACATGTGTAAGGCATTAAACTCGGGTAGCAATTAAATGGTTCAAATTATTAGGAGCAACAATTTCCAGGACCCCGCTTCAGCAACCTAAGGTAGCGCTGCAGTGGTACCGCGAAAGCAGTCGAACAACCGTTGGAGCGGCCAACGGGGATTCAAAAAATAAAAAGCCTTACCCCTTTCCACCTTCCCCATTCCCTCAAATACACTCCCCCTAAACCCCGACTTTCTCTCCATCTTCTACCACTCCACAACCTCTTATCTCCCTCTTAAACACAATAAAAGTCTCCTTAACACCCCCACACTTCATTCTACTCCTAAACCCAACCTTGCACCACTATAATTTGCTCTTCAAGGAAGGAAAAAAAAAAAAGGACCTTCAAAGGGCCATTTGTAATCAACACCAACCTCGCTCCGATCTCCAATCTTAAAGTAAGAAATCACTCTCCTCTACTCATAGTAGGGTAATGAAACTGAATTTTTGAGTTTCCATGCTTCAATAAAGGGGGTTGTAATGCAAAAGTTGGGATTTTTGGGTTTTGATTGTTGGACTCAATGGGTGTTGATAAACTGGATTACACAACTTGTCTAGCATTAAAGAAATCTTTACATCGAATATTGCGTAGTTAATGCACATATTTGGGATAGGATACTTGATCATAGTAAAGAAATTTTGTTTTGAAAGAGGGTGTTGGCTCCCATCGAAATTTGGGGTTGTTTGTTGCTAGCAATTATTTATAAGGGTTGCAAACATCTTGCATGCTTGATATCTGCTCGATCCATACATAAAAACAAGTTTTAGACGTCTTTGGGTGTTAGGAAAATCGAGTCTGTTGGAGAAGACGTCACCCCTTCAGCGGTCAAGGGATCGCTGGGACGGCTCCGCTTTAGCGTCTAAGGGTCGCTGGAGCAGTTGAGGAAGAAATGGCAGGGGACGCGAGAGCGGTCATCATTCTCACTATAGTGGCTCCGCTGCAGCGGTCTGAGTGACAGCTACAGCGGTTCCTGCACAGAAACTGCAACTAGAACTTTTTTTTTCTTTTTGAAAATAACTGATTCCGCTGAGATTTTGAGCGTAGAAAGCTAGATTTTGATTTCTCAAATTTGGTAACACGAATCCTCACCATTTACTGTTCCTTGCAGGTACAATGGCCAAAAATCAAGAAGCTGAGCAATAAGTACAACAAGAGGTGCAAGTACCCGTCTATCAAATCTTCATCAGTCCCCAATGCGAGCGTCGTTTCTTGGAGCAGAGGCGCATGCCCCTACTATTGGAGAGGGGTTTCGACATGAATAACGTAGAGAAACGTGCCCCTAAGTTTCTAGAGAGGTTGCAAGCGGTAAAGTGGATGCGTTTGGTTAAAGATTCGGGGCGATGCAATGAGAATTGGGTAAGGGAGTTCTATGCAATGTTGCCTACTGTTGATTGGGATTCTCCTGACCTGAGGATTTTGATTCGTGGGGTCTCCGTGAAAGTGGGCGCTAGAGCGATAAACCGGGTGCACAAAGTGGAAAATCATTCGGTGGAGTTTTTGGAGCCCAAAAATACTACTGACAATGGAGAGTGGCTGGTGTCTAAATTGGTGGCTGAGGAGGATAGAGCTTCTATCACTTGGGGTCGGTCCAGGGTGGGGATAGGGAGCGATAAGTTTACTGTTGAGGCAAGAAGGTGGCTGAACATTATCTCCCGTCGGGTCTGTCCCTGGAGGAATGTCACCTCTGTGACCTATTCTAGGGCCCTTCTGATTACTTATATCTTGGATAACGTGCCTGTGAATGTGGGTTCGTAGGTGATGGAAGAATGGAAGGATTTTATGAGGCATGGGGTGTCGAGTTTGATGTTCCCGTCATTGATCACTTCATTGTGTAAGAAGGCTGGAGTCCACAGGAGAGATGAGGATAACATGGTTGATTTCGTGTCGATTTTCACCATTACAGCCGGTTGGTCCATGGTACTTCCATCCATAGCCGTAAGAGAAGGCTGCGAGGGGACGAGTGCTTAAAGCTAGTGCGGGTAGAGGTGGAGACGGAGATGGAGCTGGAGCTGCCCCTGCTTAGGGCCTATTTGAGCACATTGATAGTCGTTTTGATGAGATGATGGCGATGTTTCAGGGTATGTCGAGGCCTTTGGTGGAGGTGAGTTCTTCTGTTGTTGGTGAGGGTTATTTCACCAGGGAGGAGATGAAGAGCTATTTGGAGGCGCAGAAAGGGATGAGTGAGTCACTCTCCACTTTGCAGACCGTCTACACTTCTCCTCCCGCAGATCATGTCCAGCTTCGTAGTGACCTTGAGAAGGAGCGGGTCAAGAACAAGTCTCGCGATCAAGTCCACCCAAAAGCCTAGAGAGGTGTCAAAGGTTTGTGAAGGAAGATGTACCCAGCGAGGAGATACTTGTGTAGGATGATGACGACTCTGACCAGTATTCATTTGTGAGCAAGGCCAAGGGAGATGGTGGGAAGAGCGTCCCGGTGGAGGATCGGCAACTCGAATGATGCGGGGCCACGGAGGATCGCTAGGATCTTGCCCCCCCCTCCCCCCCTCTTTTTCTTTATATGATGCTATGGTTGCCCTTGTGGGGCCTTTTATCTCAAACACTGTTTCATTTGGTTCTGTAGTTTTGTTCCATGATTTGAACAATTTTCTTTTGGTTTTTGGATAATCTGGTTTGTAATAAGTTTTGGATAGCTTTCCGCCCTTGTCAAGCTTTATTTTTATGTGACTGGTTTTTGTGAAATAGCTGTGTCATTTGAATTTTATTTGAATTTTTGTTGGAATTGCACAGGTTGGATATTCAGTAGAAAGTTACTGGTTTGAGGCTTCAGGGACATCGCTTCCATGGTCGAGCCATCGCTGCTGCGGTCACTCTTCAACGGCAGTTTTGCGCAGTAGCGGTTGAGGAGGAATTGACGGGCTTGCATCAGCGGATTGGCCTCCGCTATGACGTTAACGCTAAGGCGGATGGGCTGACGCGGGAGCGGCGGTGGACAATTACAAGTGGCACTCTAGCGGGGCCCCTCCTTCGCGAGTTCCTCGAATCGCCGGCGCACATACTCACCCGCTTAGCGGCACTACTGGCAGTGACACCTCTTCAACGCCCACTTTTATGAACAATTCTAAGGACCGCGTCGAGAACTTATCCAGCTAGGGTCAGTCCAAACACACCACATAACCAAAACGTTAAGATACCAATTGGAATCGCGGACACACCGAGATACAAATTTGACCGAAGTAGCATGATTAGAAAGAAAGAGGGGAAATTTCTTAAATGACCTATACCTCCCGGTGGACGGGCAATGTGTACATCTACGCATTCCACGAGACTCTACGTACATCGCTCTTGCACTTGTGAGACCGGTAACCGACGCTCTGATACCAGCTTGTCACGACCCATTTTAGGATTACGCGGGCACCTACCATTCCCACCTCGGTAGGCGAACCCTCAACCCAACACAAAATATCTACAAGGAACGAGATTTAATAATCTTCAAGATATATTATAATAGAAAAATAGAAGTCAAATCAATATATTACAATAAGTTAGCGGAAGTGTTTACAATTATTTAATAAGTACAATGACTCAGTTTCCCATGACCTGGTCTGGACTAGTACAAGAGCGACTAAGATTGGACTGGAATACAATAAATAAATCTAAGACCCAACCTCCATCTCGAAATGAAAATGATGGAGGCCTTCAAGATAGGCACCGTGCATCTTCCGAAAACTCCAACAATCAATATCCTAAAAAACTCTACAGCCCAAAAAGGATGTAGCAAGAGTAGTATCAGTACAACACTAGTAGTGGTAAGCATCATAGGCGGACAATGGTTAGAAGAACATATCAGTATTAGAATTCACAAATAAGCATGGTAGGTAAAACTAGGTCGACAGTGTACATTACCTACCGCTAGACTCAACAAATAAAGATTCTTATTCTCATCAATTCCTCCCTAGTGATCCATTTTCCTAACTTACCTTATAATCCCTTCTAACTCATCTAACATACAATAGACAATTTGGCTCAAGTATCACAAGTCAATTACCATTACACTATCCACTCTTAGTATCGGGAAGTCATCTCGTCATTCTGATATTCATTATTCGCCTAAATTTAGGAAGCCAAAATATACAATAGAGCCAATGAGAATCAAAAAAAGTAATTCAAGGTCATGGCCTATGTTTATAGCTACTAAGCCCAACTGTGTCAAGTCTCACTACATCCAATCCGAATTCATATATCACTACTAGATCACAAAAATATCACAAGAATATCACGAGAAGACAAAAGGTATAATGCAATGCAATAATATATGAAATATGGATGCAATGCATATGCACCGTACATATGTACTCAGATGATGGAACATCACATCTCGGCAGCACAACCCATGGGGTACTCGCGAAGTCCATGTACCTCACGATTCAGAATAGGCTCCTTTTATGTTAAGGATAATGTATTTTGTTTGAAAAATATCAAAAATGTTTTGGTGAATGTATATGTACGTATATATAGGTATATAAGACCTTTTTCTTGTTCATGTTTTAATCAAACACTTTGTCTCAGGTCCATCCAAATAATACGTTGGAACGTCTTATCTTAAACTTCGTATTTACGAACGTATTTCACTCGTTTTGAATATATCTGATTTTATAAAATGTTTTGCCTTTTAAGCGGGTCTTGGGCCGAAAAATCAACTTCCCTTTTTTCTTGTTTTCAGAAGCAGTCGGGCTTTGCTTTCAGCCCAGTGTCATTTGTTATTTGGTTCAAAATTAATTGGGCTTTAGGTCCAAAACCTTTAGTTCATTGTCGGGCTTCAGCCCAAATAAAACTTTTGATTTTTATTTCTTTTTAGCCTAGAATTTATCCCAGTTTGAAAATGTCTTGCTTTACTTCACAATTAATCCATTTTGTTGAATAGAATGTACTAGTACTCATGGTTTGTTGAAAATTCTTTATGTTTTCATTGTCTTGTATTAAAAAGGTTTTGTCACCCTTTGAGTTTTGAAAATTGTTACGCTTAGTCTGGGTTTTGAAAATCCGTTCGGGGACCTAAAGTCGACTAAACGGCATGTGTACCGTTGTCCTAAGATGGCTAGTTCTAAACATAAAATTCTAATATAATGTGAATGTTTAAAAATATAATACAACATCAAATGTAAATGCATAAATAAGAGATAAGTTAGGCTAGGGGCGTACCAAGCCCTTAGTTAACCATTTTTTACCCATTGTTGGGCATTCAGCGTGCTTATGATATTTGCTTCTCTTTCTCTTCATCTGACTCGATTTATTATGAAATAATTGACCTATTGGGCCTTAGCCCAACAGGTTTGTCTTCGACCAGGCCTAAGTGGCCCATGCAGTGAGGAGGAGGAAAAGGGAAAAGGAAATAGGTTAGAATTAGTACATTTGAACTTATCATGATGCATAATACACACACAATGTATATATACATAAGGTAAAACATATACACATATTCAGTTCAGAGTCGCACTGGAAACCGTAAATTTGAAAACCTAACTATTTTCCCTCTTTCAGGCTAAGTGAATATTGGACTGCCTTGGCACCGCTGAAATGGGCCAGGTCCATATCTGTATTAGGCCTAAGTTGGGCTAAGATTAGAGCCTAAGGAGTCTATTCCCTCATAGCCATTTTATACACCTCCTATGTGATTAATACCCATATATATACATAATATACAGATGGTACACACATTTGATATGTATATCAGGTGTATACCCTGCATATATTTCCCTCTTCTCTTATCTAGCCTATATATGTATGTATGTATATATATATATATACACATTTGTTCTGTTGCCTTAAATTATGAACTTGTGACCCACTGAGCACTTAATCAATCATTCCAACTCTCAATACAATGTCTAAATTTAAGCTAAGGCTATTATGAACTTATTTCAATCGACACACTCTGTATGGTAGTCCATTCCACCTTAAATGTCTAGCAATCCTCAAGACAAATATAGAAGCTCACACTAAAACTTAAACTGTTACTGCTGCAGGCATTGTTGAATAGGAAAGAAAATATGCCCATCCAAACAGGAGGAAACCACAGGAGAGAGTTTATATACCAACAAACATGATACCAAAGCATGAGACTTAATAGTTCCAAGCAAACCAAATGACACAATATGGTTCATGATTTAGCAGATTCTAACGAATTCGAACCTGAACAGCACATAAAGACCCTTTGTATTTTACTTGATTTAATCCAGGGAAGAGGAAGAACACACAGGGAAGATACAGAATTATTAGAAGAGATTTCTAGACCTCACTTCTTTGATATTCACTTTTAGGGTGCAAATTAACTCATAAAACTTTCAAATGGATCAAATCCCTTCCTGTTCCCAAAAACTAACCACTTCACAATGGACAGATTCAACCTTTGGTTTTAGCAGTCTATTTTAGGCAAAATAAGTTCAGTTTCACCCCCTTGCCCTTGATTTAATGATAGGATTGTAAGGCTAAATGTACTGCCATAGCAAACACACACCCCATAGGCTTATAGAGTATGCCATGGTACCTTTTATTTGGAGGAAAGGCATAATGAACCAAGTAAACTTGATTCTCCTTAATCCTCTTTAAAAGGCTCTTCTATGTCAAGTGGTTTTAGTTTGCTTATGAATACTTATGGCCATATAAATACTATCATTGAACCAGTCTTAGTCTAAATACTTAATCAATATTAACACAGGTTAGTTAAACATGTGATAGAACAAGGAAAAGATTAAAATAGAACACTTCAACCTCACAGGGAACCAAACATTACCACTAGAGTTCATTTTTTTTTTTTTAACTATAACCACTATATGTTAACCTTCAGGTCATAATATTAAAGGGAGATGCAAACAGTCTACATATAATGGAATGTAAACAAGTTCATTTCAAGTTTCTTATTCTTTTCCCTATTCTTTTCTCTTCTTTTTACCCTTCTTAACCTTAAGATCATAAAGAACCTACTTCATGAAGCTATTAAGACCATATGAGCAATTCCAACTTCAAATTGTTAAGGAAAGAATGCTAATTAATTCTAGATGATTACATGATGCAGGCCACACATAAAATGAAGGGGAGGGAAACGGGACACTCAATGATGAAATGCAAGGAAAGAAGACAGACTTAAATAACCAACATTAAACAACCAAATTCAGGGATGCCATAGGCCTTTCTAAAGCACATTGTGTTAAAACTAAATAGTTTAGACACCCTTAAGAGTCTATCCTAGTTTAAGCTAAGCAAAATTTAGTTTTTAAACTTCAAATCATTGTTCATGAACCAACTAGACCATTTTTATGATCAAGAAAACCAAGTTTAAACTCAGATTTGTACTCACAAACTCTACCTAGTTCTAAGAAGCATCCCACAAATCTGAGATTCTTGTTTTATTCTAAGGGGTTGTTGGGGTTAAGACTAGTGTTAAGCCTCTATAAACTAATCACTCACCGAACATAGTCATAATAAGCAAACCTTAA